>NW_006921693.1:4627963-4635726 GCF_000298275.1 Orycteropus afer afer
TGACATAGTGCCTAAGGCATTTGACTGCTAACCAGAAAGCTGGTAGTTCAAACCCACCAACCACTCCTCAGAAGGAAGACTGGGCAATCGAAAGTTTTCAGGGGAAAAATAAAAGGCAATTAAGTGGTGAAAGCAATCCCCCAATGGCTAAGAGGGAGCATAAAGTGATATTTATATAGTATGTACATTTTATTAGGTATTTAGAGATAATTTAAAGGATATGGGAGGATGTGCATAGGTTATATGCAAATACTACTCCATTTTATTTAAGAGACTTGAGCATCATCTGTGGATTTGGGTATGTAGGGTGTCCTGGAAAGAACCCCCCATGGATACTGAGGGGTGACTGTAGGTGAGTTGAATGAATCCTCTGTAGTCAGGCACAGGCACATGCTCACAGCTGACACAACCCCTCATACAGGACATTAAGAGCACTAGCCTTTCCACCAAGAGATACAGGAAATAAACTCAGTGGGAAAGTTAACTGAGCTAGGTATGAAAACGTTTGAATTCTGGTGCCATTTTTTATCTCCAGTGTTCACTGTGCAATATTAGAAAAGCCACATAATACAAACACTTTCTAGATCTTATCTTCCTCACCCATAAGTTGGGGATAATATTCCCTACTATCAAAATGTGAAGATGGGGCATTCTACTTCCGTAGTGATACTGCCTCAGAAACCCAAGGATGGGTCGCTATGAGTCGGGTCTGACTCGACGGCACATAAAACAACAACAACATCAAAATATGTCATAAATACCCAAAGACATTTTAGGGGCAAAGAGTTTTGAAAATGACATTGTTGGTGGTGTTGTTAGTTCGCATTGAGTCAATTCTGTCTCATGGAAACCCCATGTGTGCAGAGTAGAATTGCTCTATAAAGTTCTCAAGGCTGTGACCTTTAGGAAGCAGACCTCCAGGCCTTACTTCCAAAGCATCTCTGAGTGGGTTTGAACTGCCAACCTTGCAATTAGTAGGTCAGCACTTAACCATGCGCATCACCCATAGTGCCATATAAATGTAGCTTAGTTTCCTCTCCTTTCATGCACCAGTTGAGCAGCCTTTATGCATCTGGCTCTGAGTTAGGCAGTACCCACCCACTGCCATCAAGTGGATTCTGATTCATAGCAACCCTATAGGACAGAGTAGAACTGTCCCATAGGGTTTCCAAGGCTGTAATCTTTACCAAAGCAGACTGCCTCATCTTTCTCGCATGGAAGAACTGCTGACCTTTTGGTTATCAGTCAAGCACTTTAACCACTTGCCACCAGAGCTCCTTTTACATAGTACAGGAGAGAGAAAATATGCATACGCCCTAATCCCTGCACCCTGAGAGTTTATGGTCTAGTTACAACATAAGACCTGGTCATAAATAATCACCATGTAAGCTTATCAGCTAAGTGCCTATGAGAACCCCACCTCCGGAATTCTATTTCTTTATCGTTGGACAATCCCAAAGTCTGAGCACACACCAATGGGGCACCTGGGTGCTCAATTTCCTCCCTCTCACCGAGTGGTGTTCTCTTCTGCAACATCACCCTCCTAGGTCTCCTATTCCCATCTTCCTATTTGATCTTCTCCAGTGGCGCATGTTTGTGTGTGTGCACACACATGTGCATGTGCGTGCGTGTATGTGTGTGTATTACAGTGAGCTTGCCTCAGCCAAGGTGCATGTTGCTAAACCATTCCTGGGCTGTCTGCAGAATATGCTGTCCCCATTGCCTAGGAATTGTTTATGAGCGCCTGACTCAATACCTGCCTCCAACAAACTCATCCAATTGAGCAATGCAGCTAATGGCCAAGGAAAGGGTAAATGCAGGCACTGGAGACTAAGGGTTCCAATCAGTACTGGAGCCTTTAATGGTGAAGCAAAAGGTATTTCAGATATATTTAGAGACAGGTGTCCCTGATACCATAGGAAAACAGATGAGTTGGGAAAGGTCACTCTGTTGGCACTCTTCAGGGACTGAGACGTGGGAGTTGCCAACGTTTCTCAAATTCTGCCACCCCCACCTTGAGCTTCCCAGATGATGAAATATCCTGAAGAGTTTAAATTGCCTACACGGATGAACTGTACTGAAGCCCAGCACCCCAGCTACCTCCCAGGTGACCACTAAGGCTTCCCGTGTTGGACTTCAATGCCATCTTCAATGCCATCACGAGCCCTTTATGAGCCAGAGCACAGCTCCCCTCCGATGTCGCCAGCACCAGGATGAGTTACTTCACCTATTAGCTGGGAAATGAAATGCCAGGTGGAAGCAAAGTGTTGAAACACAGAAATGCATGCATCCCCACCCTAAGGCCTGATGAAACACTTGGAAGAGGCCTTCGCAGGTGCTTGGCACATTCATGAGTGAGCAAGGGAGGTGGGTGCTGGGGCTGGGAACGGCCAGCTGCAAGAGCTTGACTTGAGCGTGCCACGCCTGTGGCAGAGAGGCAGGACATGAGGTGGGAAGGGGGCTTCTGGGAACTAGAACAGCTGCATGGAAGGAAGTGGCAAAGAGAGAATTTGGCAAATAAGTTCAGCTTTTGGTGGCCCTGGACAGTCTTTCCTTTCTGGCTCAGTTTGCCAACGTCATCCTGGTTCCCTAAGATTCCCTAAGACTCCGTGACTAAAATAGTCAAGAAAGAGTCAGGTCTGGTCACTGAATGAAGAAGAATAAAAGAAAAGGGAGGAGAGGAGGAAGAGAGGGAAGTAGGGATGATGGAATAGAAAGGAAGGAGGGGAGAGGGGAGAAAGGAGGGGAGGGGGAGAAAGGAGAGGAGGCAAAGAAGGGAGAGAGGGGAAAGGAGAAAGGAAGAAAGAACAAAAACCCTTGAGACTGTGTCTGTAACATCACTCATCTGAAATATTCAGATGCCAGCAATTTTTTAAAAATCTTCCCAGTGAATGGAAGGGGGTGTGTGAATATGTGCATTTATGTGTGGGTTAGAATGGTGTGTGTGTGTGTGCACAAGCAGGTGCTTTGTCTGTGCATGTGTACATGGGTTTGTGTGTGAGCACAAGTGCAGGTGTGGGAATGTGTGTATTTGATTTGTGTGAGAGTGGGTGTGAGACTGTGTATATATGTGTATGCTGTGTGTACGTGTGTATATAGGCATGTGCATGTGAGTGTGGGTGTGTGTACACATGTGTGCATATGCATAGGTCTGTGTGTGTGCAGCCTCCTGAAATGGGAAGAGCCTTAGGCTAAGCCTCAGAAGCACGGGGGTCTTAACCTGGTCTGCCATGCACCAGCTGTGTGACCTCAAGCAAGCCACGTCACCATTCGGGCTCAGCTCCCTCCTATGTTCTAGATCTTAGAACAGGGCCTAGAACGTAATAACAACACAATAAACATTTATTAAATGAGTGATTAGTACTTGAGGGTAACAGTGTCTACTTCTTAGAGTTGAGTTGATAACAAAATAAGAAAGTGTTTGCCAATCTACTCCCTTGGTGCACGGAAAGGAAGCCCGAGAACTGTCAGGCTCTTCCATTTCCAGCTTCAGCCTGTTCCCTTGGTGAGAGGCATAGCCTAACAGAAACGATGCAAACAGCCATTTGCCTCCTGCAGCTCCTTCCTTGGACTAAGTACCACTGACCACATTCCTGAGCCAATTTCCAAGGGCCTATGAGTTCTCACTGTGTTACATATTAGCCAGGCTTCTTCTTTCAGCTCTCAGTCAAAGGTGGACAGTCGTTCATTTGCAAGAATTAAATGCAGGATTGAATTTTAACAACTTGGAAATTTGAAGTCAACTTTGTTTTTAGTGACCTTTTGGGGCAGGAAGCCTGGTGAGTGAGCAGGTCCCCTGACCTTCATCTGCCTGGTGTACTTGTAGGTCACAGTCCTGCAAGGTAGGAATTATGAGCCCCATTGTACAGTTGCCCAAGGTCACATGACTTATTTCAGGGGACCAGAGCGGCCTCCAAACCCAAGAAGTTTCCGGAAGGTAAAATCTCCTGAGTCGGGAAGACAGAAATGAGGTTTCTAAGTCCTGATGCACAAACATCTCAAAATCTCTGACCAGTCAACCCTGGCTGAGTACTGGCAGATAGAGGCAGGGCCATGTGGCAATCAGAAAACTAGTCAGGTGGGACTGGAACAGTGCCTCTGAGGTATTTCACAAACATGGGGAACAAACACATTTGGTGTCGCAATCCTGGCCACCCGGAGCTGCCGCGTTGGCTGTTTTTGAGAGCGAACTATGGATAAGGAGTTTGAGGCTTGATGGCACTGAGCCGCCAAGGCAGGTGGCCATCTTGGATTGAGTCAGCTCTCTGCAGGGTCTCCTATGGTTTCCACACACCGCACTCTCAGTCTCCAAACCCCTTACAGTTGTAGCCACATAGACCAAATCCTCCCAAAGTCCCAAGAGCTAGTCTCCAAATCCCTAAGCAAGGCGTTTGAGGTAATCCAGAATCCTTTGTCTTCTCTGACTACTTCCCTCATTGGACTCCATGACCCAGACTAATCAACTTTCTTACTGGATCCCAATCAGGAGTAGAGGACCTACTAAGGAAGGTAAGCACAGGCTTACTTATGCTTACTTACTAATCTGTAGTGAGCAATTTCACAAAGATGTAGTGAAAAACATGTGAAAATATTCACTGCAAATTACTAGGTAAGCACAAGTAAACCCGTGCTTCCCTTGCTTACTGGACACTCCATCCCTGTCAGGGATTGTAAATTTGAAAAGAGGAGTTGATTCTGTTGGAAGGCGCTGTGGGGTTGGGAGACAGATGCCGGCCATCCCTAGAAGCAGGACCTTTGATGTGGTGAAAATGTAAGCTGTTCACTACAGATAATTAAGAAAGCACAAGGAAGCCATGCTTACTTTGATTACTGAGTAGTCTGACAATGATCCCAGCCAGACCCTTTCCTCTGCCACCTCCATGTCCAAGAAATAGATGATTCCCTCCTCCCCAAAGAACTATTTATCCTGTAACACTAAAAACAGAAGTTAATTAAGACCAAATCTCTCTCGGTATTTCACAATCCCCTCTGGGATAATTAGCTTGGTCTGAACAGCTCCATAAACTCAGACACAAATAGGGTCACGTTGCATTGATTTTTCCAACTAATCTCTTAAACTCACACCAGATTAACAGTGGAAGTCCAGCACCTCCCTTGGGAGGTATCCCCCTGCCCAAGAAATTTTCCCAAAGCCCAAGGTGCTGACCGACATTGAGTCTTCTTCAGACACCAGGCATAGAGAAACTGGAGTCTGTTCCATTTACAACTGCCACGGATTCTCTCTGCCATGGATTCTTGCTGCCACAGACTCTAATTGCTACTGACATTTGCTGCCACAAAGTCTCACCACCAGATTCTCTCTGCCATAAATGCTCACTGCCACATAGTGTCTCTATTGAAGCTCATGCCTACACAATTTCTTGAAAACATAACCAATCAGTTGCAGTCAATCGGTTCCATCTCATGGTGTATGTCAGGGTCGAACTGTACACCATGGGGTTTTCAGGAACTGGTTTTCAAACCCAGATCACCAGGCCTTTCTTCTGGGTGGACTCAAACCACCAACTGTTCAGTTAGCAGCTGAGCCCTTAGCCATCTGGACCACCCACATCCACCTCTTAAAAACATACAAATGCCAAACCCAAGTTCCTGATCAACAGCTGGGACCCCGAGTTAAGCTCTTAAAGTACAAATCTCTTAATTCACTTTCTCATCCCCAGCCATTTCCAGTGGAACATAGGACTGATTCTGCTTTCTACCACTCACAAATCCCTTTGTTCCTGGCCCTCAGCCACTGCAGAGAATACCTGCTTTAACTCTCTAGAGCAGGACATAGCGTTTAGTGTCTTTCACTCAAGACTAAAGGCTGCTGGCTCTGCTCTTGTCCTTCTCAGGGAAGCCAGTCTTGCTGCTCTCCCTCACCTGCCTATATGCCTGGCAACGTCTGCACTGAAGACAAAAGCAAAAACACAAGTTAACTCTCCAGCAGGGCACCTCCTGCAAGGGCACCCAAGACATTACAATAAATTTTAGGGCCCCATAATTGTTCCCAGGTATACCCCCCCCCAAAAAAAAACCAATTGCTGTTGAGTCTGTTGAGATTCCCAGTGGCCCCTGCGTGTCAATGGCTGTGACCTTTTGGAAGTAGATAGCCAGGCTTTTCTTTCAAGGCTCCTCTGAGTAGATTTGAATCATCAACCTTCTTGTTAGTAGCCAACTGCTTAACCATTTACACTACCCAGGTGGCTCCCAAGTTTATACCCAGAAAAGAGTAATAATCATTTGGGAAGAGCCTACCGTCTGCCAGGCGCTTTGACACCCAAGATCCTGTTTAACTCCAAAATGACAGCAAGGTGATGTAAGCTGCATTTTGCTGATGAGGAAACAGGCTCAGGGTGCTGAGTGGCCCAAAGCGACACAACTGTAAGTTGTCTGACCTCTTCCTCCTGTGCAGGAGAGAGTCACGCTTTGCTGCCCCCACCCCAACAGTGTAATACAACCAGTAGCCATTCAAGCATGTTGATTCCGACTCGTGGCAACCCCGTGTGTCAGAAGAACTGTGCTCCACTGGGTTGTCAGTGGCTGAATTTTGGAATTAGATCACCAGGCCTTTCTTCCAGGGCACCACTGCGTGGACTCGAAACTCTAACCCTTTAGTTAGCAGCCAAGTATGGAAGCGTGTTGCCACCCAGAGACTCAAGTTTAAAAAAAGTGAGATCAAATTAAAAGAAATCTCTTACGTAGCCTTAAAGGGACAACCAGAACACCATGCCCATCAAGTTGA
Source organism: Orycteropus afer afer (assembly GCF_000298275.1). Lineage (NCBI taxonomy): Eukaryota > Metazoa > Chordata > Mammalia > Tubulidentata > Orycteropodidae > Orycteropus > Orycteropus afer. Next base: position 4,634,709 of record NW_006921693.1, read on the forward strand.
CTCCAACCAAGGACAGCTCAAGACATAGTGTGAAACCAAGGAGGGGTTGCTACCTTGGTGGGGGATGGGGAAGGAAGAGGTTCACTCTTAGCCTCTAGCACTGAGCCTAAGGAGCTCTGGTGGTGTAGCAGCTAAAGAATTCGGTTGCTAAAGAAGTCAGTCATCTGTTTTAATCCACCGGGAGAAAGTTTTAGCAGTCTGATTCAGTAAGGATTTATAGCCTTGGACACCCTGCGGGACAGTTCTGCTCTATCTTGCAGGGTCACTATGATGGCAGTGGGTTGGTGAAGAGCTAAGCCTAGCACATAGTAGGTGCTCTATTAATATTTGTAAGTGATTTAATGCAGATTTTCCCTGAATACTGCTTAAGTAACTGCTATGTGTCCAGACCTGGCATGGGTTAGTGAGACATACAGAGCTGATGGCAGCACAATTCCTCATCTCTGAGCTTGCCATGAAGGAGAAGGCTCACTTCTCGTTATTCCAATGCAGTATTAAAGAGAAACATGCTGGCAAAAAACTAGACAAAGGAACGTCCAGGGAGAGGAAATGCTAGAAAGGATCAGGAAGGCTTCCTGGAGGAGGAAGCATTTTAGCCGGGTTTTGGAATATGTAGAACAATTGCAGCCACCATAATCCACTAGGTATTGTTGAGAACTTGCTGTGTACCATGAGCCCCGTAAGCATCTCATTTAATTTTTCCACTAAATCAATGAGGTAGGTACTGTTTTTACATTTATTTTACACATGAGGACCCCGAGATGCAGAGAGATTCAGTCACTTGGCAAACCAGTCACTGTCAAAGCAGAAATCAATCCCAAGTGGATCTGGAACTCACCTACCTAGTCAAAGGTAAGCCTGGGACACACACACACAGAGGCTATGTCTCTCCGTCAGTGGGAGGGCTTGTCCCACTGAGGCAGGAAGTGAGCACACGGCAGGAGCAAGGAAGGGTAACAGCCAATCCTCCTTTAGAGGTAACAGTCTCTCTGCCCACTGTGAGCTACAGCAAAGCGCA
>NW_006921693.1:4636226-4637857 GCF_000298275.1 Orycteropus afer afer
AGGCGTGGCTGGTGGGTTTGAACCTCCAGCCTTCCAGTTAGCGGTCAAGTGCCTTAGGCACTGTGCTGCCAGAGCTCCTATTCTAATAAAAATATGCTAAAATTACAGCTAACATCCATTGATAGTGAATCATGTGCCAAGCATTGTTGCTTCTATATGTTAAACTCGTTGGATCCTCATAACTCTATACAATAAGGATTATTGCTATTTCAATTTTACAGATGAAGAAACTGAGGCCTAGGGTATTTAAGTAGCTTTCCTAAGCCATGCTCATGGTAAATGGAAGGGCCAGGGCTTGGACTCAGGCAGTCTGGTTCCACCACTAGCTGTTCTGCCCTTTATAAAATAGGCGTTACCATCCATGTTCAATAAACAAGATTTTGGAGGTCCAAGAAAAGTGTATGAATAGTCCATTCGTTTTAGTGGCAAAACCAGCATGTGAACCAAACGGCGAAAGTCTTTACCACTTGGCAATAGCAACCGTTGTCCTGCTCCTAATATGTGGTGGTCTGTACACATGTCCTTCTGTCCATGTCCATGGGAAAGGAGAAGGTAGAACCTGATAGTTTACAGAGCCCTGGTTAGCTTAGACCTTCCAAGACACAATGGGGAGTTCTAGCCCTCCAAGTTACCCTCGGAGGAGGAAAACAGTTGCTTTCTGGCAGGCAAACCAAAGCCTAATAACCATCAACAGCTCCTCATTTGAGGAGCACAATTTGAAATTCCTGCCCTCTGTCCTCATTCACCCTGTGGTAGAGTCTCCAAATACAACTGTCAACAGTTCCTCCCCTCTCTGTACATACATACCAACCATCCCATCAACAAGTGCAATCTACTCCCCTCCCCTTGAATCTAATGTAGCCTTGGGCTTTGCTTCACCAGACTGAAGGTGGTAGTGACAATGTCTTGGGACTTTTGGCTTCAGCCTCAAGAGTGTGAGGAGCTTCTGTTTCCTGTCTCTTAGAAGGCCTCTTACAGCCAGATTGTAGAGAAGTCCCAGCTAGGCTATGAATGGTGAGAGACTGCCTGGAAAAGAGAGGTGCTGAGGATGGATAAGAAGCCATCTTGGGGGTTCTAGCCCCAGGCAAGCTCCAACTGAGTGCAGCCACTTGACTAACCTTGGCTACACAGCTTCAAGCAAAGCACTGCCCAGCTAACTGGGAGAAATAAGAAATCGTTGTTGTTTGAAGCCACTCTTTGGAGGGGTTGTTAGGAAGCAAATGAAAGAACTCCTTTTTTCCACCTTATGTTTTTTCACCATAAAAGATTCCTCCACAGCTCACTGGTGTCAATGTCCATTAGAGAATGGCATTTAAGTTTGCTCATGTCTTCATGACCAACAGTTGGCTTCTGACCTAAGGCCAAGGGCACTAGTGCTGCTGGGTCCATTGCTTCATTCATTCATTTGATAAATGTGTGTGAGCATCTTTCTGGACCAGGAAGAGTGCTGGGCTCTAGGAACCCAGAAATAAACAAGCCTCAATCTGTGCTTGGGAGCAGTGACAGATTACCCAATAATCCAAGTAAGCATGGGTTTACTTGTGCTTCCTTACTAATCTGTAGTGAACAGTTTCACATGCTTTCACCACACATGCCCACATCCAGCTTACACTGTAGGGGCTTTCATTCCA
>NW_006921693.1:4638550-4693634 GCF_000298275.1 Orycteropus afer afer
AAAAGTAGGTGCTTTCAAACCCACCAGCCACTCTACGGGAAAAAGATGAAACCATTTGCTTCTGTAAACATTTACAGCCTTGGAAACCCTATGGGGCAGTTCTGCTCTGTCCTAAAGCATCCCTATGAGTCAAAATAGACTGGATGACAGTGGGTTTGGTTTCTTGGGAGGTGCACTGCCCTGGGGACAACAAACTCATCACAGAGGGACCCAGTCAAAGGATCCAGGAGGAAAGGACTCCCAAGGTTCCCATCGCAGGCTTCCCATGAATCACACGGAGGGTGGAGATTGTTGGGGTAACTCAGGTGGAGGCTAATTTACAAATGCATGGGCCACAAATTACACTCACATCCCAAGTGTGGTGATCAGGACCTGACAGGTTAAAAGATGCCATCCTACAGACGGGCGGCCTGGGACTGTGAATTTCCCACAGACACCACGACCTTCCAGTGTCTGGCCAGTCCATGAACTTCAACTGTGGATGCAGCTCATCTTGTGGTTCCATCAGGGTGCCAAGCAAGGGCTATGGGAAGGATGTAGCCTCGTCTGCTGCCTGGCTTCCATCCACACACCAACAATGACACAACTCCCTCCTCCAACGAGCACTTCCCAATCTCTGCTGAGATCTGTTGGATGAGGAAGCTAATTTCCATCCCAGCCATGCATAGGTGGCTGTGGGTGGGGGTGTGGATGTAGCTCAGAGCGGGGAAGAGAGCTCAGCCTCCAGCCAGCAACCCAGCCAAGCATAACAAGGCTGCTGCTAGGAAACAGGAGGGACCAACTGGAAAATGGCCCAGGAGTCAGAACTGTGAGGGCCACAGTCCTTGGCAAACCCTGCTCATCTGCCCCTGCCGATGGAATGGTCTCAAAGGGAAAGATGTAACTTGTTTTAGGAACTAGTCAGAGCCTGGCTCAGGCATGCTGCCAGCGTATTACCAGAACAATCTCTGAAATGGGGGAAGGAGTTAGTGCCAAGCAGATCATAGCCTGGCTCTCCTGTCCCCTGAGGATCCCCCATAAATACCAGTGCCATCTAAGCTGATCTGGGTTCCCAGTCACCAACATGTGCTGTGTCCCCACTGTAGTCGGCCCTGCAGGAGGTGCTGCAGGGAGAGGCATGAGGAACTGGCCTCTGCCCTCGAGGACTTCTCATCTGCAGCCCGCAAATAACTACAATAAAATGTGGCCGGTGCCCAATGTGTAAGTTTCCTCGAGCCCAGAGGGAGGAGTGAGTAGAACTGTCCGGGCAATCCTGGGAGGACTCAGAAGAGATGAAACAAGAGCCAGGCCTGGTAGGGTGACCTGTGTTCCACTACCTTTGTTGAAGCACCTTCTGTGTTCCAGGCAAGCAGGTAGAACATCAGATTGGTCAGGGAGAGGGAGGGGTAGGGCGATCCCAGCAAACCTCCTTCCCCCTCCCCACCAGTTCCTGCCTCCCTTCTTTTCAATGCCAGTTCAAAACAGGGCTTCCAACCCATTTATTTCTGGTTTGACCCTCTGCTGAGAATCTGCATTTCCAACCCTGATACGCTGAATCAGAATCTACATTTTTAACAAGATCCCCAGGCGATTCTTATGTACATAAGAATCTATAAAAGATCTATAAAAATTACCTGGGTATCTGTTAACATGTAGATTCTGATTCAGTATATCTAGAGTAGAAAGTCAAATTCTCAGCACGGGGTTGAACCAGACTGAACCGGTTCAAAAGTAACTCCCCTGCAGGAATCATTTTCTAATTTCAACCAGCTGCTAACTCTCCATCTCCTCTCACCCCATGAACTATGTTCAATCTCCTCACAAACTGACCACCAGACATACACATACCCCCTGTGCTCTCCCTAGTCCCTGGATGGTGTAATGATTTGCACGTGGCTACTAGCCAAAAGATGGGAAGGTTAAGTCCACCTCAGGAAACCACGTAAGAAAGGCCTAGCTGTCTGCTTCCAAAAAGTTGGCCACTGAAAGCCCTGTGGAGCACAGTCTCACTCTGAAACACGTGGGGTCACCAGGAATGGGAATTGATTACAGGGCAACAAGGCTGTGCTCTCCCCAGCTTGCACTAAGCTCCAAGAAAGGAACCAGTGCTCCTGTCTTCAGTGAACAGTCAACTTGTGAAAAAACTAAAAGCCACTTAGACATGAAACTCATGGCCATATTTAGAAGTTCCTAGAAAAGACTGAAGTTGTCAAAAATTTCTTATTACTTGGTTCCACAGTCATCTCCCAAGGAAGCAGCAGTCAAGAAATCAGATGATGTATTGCACTGGGGAAATCTGCTGCTGCAAAAGACCTCTAAAATGTTAAGAAGTAAAGATGTCTCTTTGAAGACCAAGGTGTGCCTAACCCAAGCCAGGGTATTTTCAATAGCATCATATGCATATGAAAGCTGGACAATGAATAAGGAAGACAGAGAAGAGTTGATACTTTTGAGCTGTGGTGTTGGCAAAGAATGCTGAAAGTACCATAGACTGCCAGAAGAACTACCAAATCTGTCCTGGAAGAAGTACAACTGGAACGCTCCCTGGAAACGAGAACGGCCAGCCTTCATCTCGCCTACTTTGGCCATGTTGTCAGAAGGGACCATTGCCTGGAGAAGAACATCATGCTTGACAAAGTGGAGGGTCAATGAAAAAGGGAAGATCCTCAATGAGATGGATTGACACAGTGGCTGCAACAATGGGCTCACGTACAGCAGGGATTGTGAGGCTGGCACAGGACTGGGCAGTGTTTTGTAATGTTGGGCACAGGGTCACTATGAGTTGGAGCCAACTTGACGACACCTAACAACAACAACAAGAGGAAAAATAGAGATGAAGAGAGTGTTTGCCCTCCCTGAGAATGCCAGTTGAAATGATTCTCGACTATTTCAACCAGGAGAATAGCGAGCTCCTTGAGAATAGAGTCCCATGTTTTCTGTGCTTTGGTATCCACCTATATTAGCTTCCTGTAGCTGCTGTAACAAGTTACCACAACTCTCACAGCTTAAAACAACAGATGTTTGTTCTCTTTGGTTCTGGAAGCCAGAAGTTTAAATCAATGTCGCACTCCCTCCAGAGGTTCCAGGGAACAATCGTTCCTTGCCTCTCCCAGCTTCTGGTGACTGCCAGCATTCCTTGGCTTGGAGCCACATCACTTCAATCTCAGCCTCCATGATCATACTGCCTTCTCCTCTTCTCTCCTCTTCTGTCAACTCTCCCCCCCACCTCCCTCTTGAGAGGCACGTGTGATGTCATTTAGGACCCACCTGTGTAATCCAGGAAACTCTTCCCATCTCAAGATCTTTCTTGTAACCAGACCTCCAGAAGACCCCTTATTCTCATAAGGTAACATTCACAAATCCCAGGGATTAGAACCTACTCTCTTTGAGGAACCCATTATTCCATCTACCATACTCTCTCCATGCCCACCCTCATGCCTAACATCTAAAGTCTTTGTCAGAATGGACTGGGTCAAAGCCATGGTGAGCAGAAGAGGCTGACATCCCAACAGACCTTACCAGTCTAGAAAGGACCTCCCAACTGGGCCTGGTCTTATTGGGATCAGGAAGCCAGATATGCCAACCACCTGCAAAAGGCAGGCAGACAGGAATGAAGAAACCTACTCATCCACCACTATCAAGTCAATTACAACTCATAGCAACCCTATAGGAAGACTAGCACTGCCCCATAGAGTTTCCAAGGCTGTAATCTTTATGGAAGCAGACTGCTTCACCTTTCTCCCATGGAGCAGCTGGTGGCTTTGAACCACCAACCTTTTGGTTAACAGCCCAATGCTTTAACCACAGTGGCACTAGAATTGTAAAGTAAAGGAAAGTCCTTTATAATAATAATATTGATGATGACAATTTTTTTTGAGTACCTGCTATACACTACACACTGAGCTAAGTACTATACACATGTTATTAACTCTTATTATATTCCATTTCTACTTCCAAACAAGTCTGTGAGAGAGGTTTTCATTGTCCCTACTTTATAGACAAGAAACTGAGTCTTGGGGAATTTAAATAACTTGCTGAAGGTCACAACCCTAGTAAAGGAGGGATTCAGTCCAAAATTTGAGGAGCCGGAAGCCTGTGCTTTTTCTAGGCAGCCTGGATAAAAATAACTGGCATTTATCAAGAACCTGCTGCTTGCCAAGCCCTGGGAAGGCCCTGTATGAGCACAGCATCACACTGAGTCTCACCGGACAGATTTCCCTGGCAGAGTCACCCTTGCTCAGCTGCTGCCTCTGCTCAGGAGGTGAGAGCCAGGGTGACCACGCCATTTAGCGTCCAAACCAGGGCGGTTTGAGAGTGGCCAGGGGCACTATTAATAATTATGCTGAGCAGTAAGGACACATGGCACTCAAGAGGTCACTCTGGGTATACCCTCCCATCGACCTACCCATTCAACCTGCTGAGCAAGAGAAGAGACTTGAGACAAGAAAAGAGACTTTGAGTCCAAGTTTCCCACAAGATTCTTGAATCTCTCCTCATTCGCCCCAACAGGAATCACCCAGCCATGCTAGAGTTTCCCAAACCCAGACCACAGACACTATGGAATGAAAAGGGAACAAGAAAGATGTGTTTACAATTGAGCTTTTTTATAAAACTAAAACTGTGCCATTCAAAGGAATGTCCTGTGTTTTGATAGGCTGTGTTTCTTAACTTTCTTAAAATTAAAAATGTCCTTTCTTTTGGTGACATGAGGATTATAAGCATAAGCACAATTTCACAGGGTATAGGGCCATTATTCACATCTCCTATGTGGCCCAAACAGTCCAAGTAGATCCAAGTTGGTAGTTCATCCAGGCTCCTAGCAGAAACAAACCACAAATATTGCCTGGATGTGAATACTTTAAAGTGAAGCCCCAAAGAATTACCACAGATGTAACCCCAAGAAGCATGAGCTCATAATCAAAAACCCTAACTAACCACGTGAGAAAAGAAATCCTCATAAGTGAGAGTCAACATCAACAGTAAACTACAGCATCGGTGCCACAAAGAAAACAGCTATTAGATTTAATAGGTACAACATATAATGCAAGTGTGATTAATATATTTAATAAAATTAAAAAAAAGAAATTGAAAACCTGATGAAGGAATAAGCAACCAATCATACATGTTTGAAAAATAACCAAATAGAAACACTGAAAATTCAAAAGTATAAGAATTGAAATTAAAAACCCAATGGATAGAACCATTACATTGTGGGGATTGTAGTCAATGTCATGAAACAAAATGTGTGTGAAGATATATGGAAAATGAATTTGCTCTGTAAACTTTCACCCAAATCACAATTAAAAAAAAAAAAAAAACAAAACACCCAATGGATAGCTTAAACAGAAAATTAGACACATTTGAAGGGAAAATTAATGAGGACAAATCTAAAGAAATTTCCAAGTGAATTTGTTCTGTAAATCTTCACCCAAATCACAATGTTGTTGTTGATTGCCGTCGAGTCGGCCCCGACTCATAATAAATAAATAAAAAAGAAAGAAGGTTGGTCAATCTACTTCCGTAGCGATACTGCCTCAGAAACCCAAGAAAGGGTCACTATGAGTCAGACGGCAGTGAGTTTGGGGTGAAAAAAAAAAAAAGAAAGAAAGAAATTTCCAGATCGTACCACAGAGAAATAAAAACGTTAAGGATAGAACCGGAGGGTCCAACATGGGATGGTAAGAAGAAGAAGCTAGAGAGAACAGGGAAGAGGTTGGATTCGAACACGTCACCCCTGTCCCATCTCTCCAACAACTTCTCTCACATTTGGAGGAAATATCCAAGTCCCCATCATGCTGACATGACCTGGCTCCTGACTACTTCCCTAGATCCATTTCCTACCATCTTCCCTCTCACTTCCCGTTCTCCAGCCACTCTGGCCTCTGTTCCTGAAACATACCAAGCCACACCCACCGCAGGGCCTCTGTGGGAACATTCCTCCCCCAGCATCCTGCAGGGCTCACTCCTTTGCTTCATTCGGGTCCCTGCTCCAACCGTATCTACTCAAGAGGCCAAACTGCTCCTCATCCCCACCCTTGCCCTTCCCAGCACGTATCATTACTAGCATTATAGTTTACACTTATTTGTTTACTGTGTATTGCTTATGTCCCCAAAGTATAGATGTATGCCTGTCCAGAGTAGATTCTCAGTCACTATTTTCTTCAAAGAAATAAGAAAGGAATGAAAACTGTATGCACCCAGGCTGTAGTCAGCACTGCAGGAAACAGAAGGAGGGAAGGCAGAGGTGCCAGCCATCAGCCACTCTCCCCTACTCCCTTAATAACACAAACCTGATTTTGTAAGAGAAGAAACGGGACCAGGTGGAAACCTGTGTTTCCCTGGCACACTTGTGAGAGATGACTATATTCTGGCCAATGTGGTATAAGCATTATTTTTTGAATGGTGCTTCCAGGAAAACACCCAGGAAAGAGAAGGGTGGCCTCACCTGGCACGTCAAATGCTCTTCCCTTCCTCTTTCTTGCTACCTGGAATATGGACATCAGTGCTGGAACTTCAGTGGCCATGTTGCAACTCTAGTCAACCTTGAGGGTAAACTCATGTGCTCAGGATGGGAAAGCAGACAGATAAAGGAGCCTGGGGCATCGATGACATTGCACAATGGTCATTCGGCCTGTGTTCTTATCCCAGACTGCTTTCAGAAAAATAAATCTTTCTTACACCACTACCTGCTGAAGGTATTTTCAGCTGATATAATGAGTTAGATTCAGTCCCTGACTTCGGGAACTTAGAGACCAACCAGGGGACTTGGACAGACCTAGTAACTCCCAGGGCAATGGGCTGGCCAGGAGCACCGCAGGGTCAAGTGTCTTACCCATCATGGGACTTGGTGGGCAGAAGGAGAACACTGGTATCTCCCCAAGGAAGGATTGGGTCATCAGCTTGGCCTTTCACACTCCCAAATTGTTGGGTTAGGCAATGACTGGCAGTGTGAGGGGTCAAACCACAGCAATTTCCCCCAGTGGGGGAAATGTCACATATGCTGACGAGGTGGCACCAGTCAACCAACAAGCATTAACTCAGCACCATCTTTGTACCTCGCACCGTGCTAGGTGCTGTAGAGAGGCACCAGTAAGAGAAGATGTGGCTCCTGCCCTCAGGGAACTTATACTCACAGGCACTCACCAACTCTCATGTCCGAGATGAACCATGGGTAGGAACCTTGGTTTCCTAGCCTCAAGTTTCCATGGAGAGGAACCTTATTCCAGGTAACACTGCTAGCCCCTTTTCCCCAGTAGGCTCACTTCTCATGGGAGGTGGAGCTCTTTATCTGATCAGTGAGTTCAGGAGAAGAATATAAGCCCTTCTGGAGCTTCTCTCTTTGGGACCTGCCTGCCCAGAGAGGTGGACTTACAACCATGTGGATGCCTCTGGGGATGTCCAGAGCCACCCACTGTGGGATAGGCAGATCTGTCAAACTCTGGGGAGCAGCACTACGAAGGCTGTTTGCTATAGACACACATCTGTGCTACGTCCTCCAACCCCAAATTTTATCAGTAAAAAAAAAAAAAAAAAACAGTATTTTTATCTCCATTTATCATTAGTTCTCAGCTCAGGAGTCCTGGGTTAATTTTTTTGGTAATTTCAGAAGTAAATCATCAGTAAATCATCAGGCCTTTCTTCCACTGAAACCTGTCCACCACAGGTGACCCGACTCAACAGCAACTAACAACAGCAACCACCACACTCCAGTACGGTCCAACCCCCTCTTCATAGAGATGAAGATTTTGAGGCTCGAAGACGATAACTAAGTTGCCCAAACCACATAGCCATTTTGCAAAAGAGCTGGGCAGAAAGTGGGGCCTCACAGAAACTCAGTGGTGTGTATTGTGAGGAATCTGCTCTGCCATGATGGGTAGTGAGGTCCCCATCACCAGAAGAGAACAACAGAGGCTGCCCACTTGGTGGAGACATAGAAGAATCAAATTTTCCATGGAGAGTTGCACTACATCAGTGATTCCCACACTTTTCACCCTCAAGGTCCCCTTTCATAATTTTTCCCTTTGGACCTCATGTTTTGAAAGATTTTGTCTAACAAATAAATTGCACTTATTGAGCAATACAAATATGTTTCCCCACTTCTTATTAACCAAGCGTGTGTGTGTGTGTGTGTGTGTGTGTGTTTATATAGAACGGACATGCTCACTCTGGGCTCTGTGATAACCTTGGGTGTGGCTTTGATCTGCCAATCATATCCCACAAATACCTACAACATCACCAACAGCCAATCTGAGCTCTGACCAGCATCTGACATGCTGCACTGATGATTTAATTGCAGTTAAAGCAAATAAACAAGTAATTCAGTGATCCTAAGTTGTCTGATCATGGGGTGAATAAATAAAAAAAAAAAAACTTACTGCCATGAGTCAATTCTGACTCATAGCGACCCCTGCTTGGGTTTCTGAGGTGGTATCTCTACGCAAGTAGATTGCCCAGTCTTCCTTCTGAGGAGTGGCTGGTGGGTTTGAACTGCCAGCCTTTTTGTTAGCAGTCAGATGCTTTAGGCACTACACCACCAGAGCTCCCGATCATGGGGTAAATGAACAATTTCTTACAAGAGATTACTAACAAGCCCTCCCAACCCAGTGTTAGTTAGGGCTCTAGACGTCTGCAGGTTCTAGTCTAGCTCTGAGACTCTTCAAAGTTCTAACACATTGAGCCCATCCCAGGATCAGCCACCATGAAGCAACCACCATGTCACTGACCACTTGGTCTGCAGCCCCCTGAGATAGTGTGAGGGTGCATGTCTGTCCCCCCACTCAGTAGGACACTTCTCAAGGACAGATACCCCATCTCTATATTCATATTGCCCAGCCCAGTACTAGGTACTCAATAATTACTCACGAAAAATAAAACCTGTAAACTAAGATGATGAACTTCACCCTCAGCTTTAAGGTAAGGCTGGCAGATCAGAAGAAAAGAACATAGACACTTCAGAACTTGGCAGTTGCCAGGGTGTGAAAGACAGAGTCAAAGGTCAAGTAGCTGGGTGGGGTCCCCTCACCTCCTAGCAAAAAGTTCTCACTGCATATGCCTACAGGGAAGTTCCTGGAGTATGGACAGAACCTTCCCCAGCTCCTGGTACTGTAGTATTGACCCTCCATTAATGTTTCATGAATTACAAAGTCTCTGGTGTTGGGAGTTCCTGGGAGGTACCAAAAAACCCAAACTTACTGCCATTGTGTTGGATCTGACTCATAACGCCCCCTTGTTGGGTTTCCGAGGAGTTATCACTATGGAAGTAGATTGCCCAACCTTCCTTCCGAGGAGGGGAAAAAGATAAATGCCCTCAGCTGCTAACCAAAAAGTTAGTGGTTCGAGTCCACCCAGAGATGCCTCAGAAGGAAGGCCTGGAAATCTACCTCTGAAAAGTCAGCCATTGAAATCTCCGCAGAACAGAGTTCTGCTCTGACCCACAGGGACAGGACCATGCTTTGGAATCAGTGCAATAGCAATGGTTCCATTCCTTTGGTGCTCTCTGGCTGGTGTTAGCTTCCTTCTCCACAATTCTGCCTTTGCCCCTCTCTCCTTCCTTACTGCCACTGCTATCACTCACCTTCAGTGCCCTGCTTATCCCCAGGCCCTGCACAACTCCCAGGATCGCCCTACACACAGAATAATTAACAAAAGCACACCTGGAAGTGCACAGTCACTTTAGAACTCAGAACACTCCTAAACTGGGGTTTAAAAGAGCTTTCTGGAAATGTCTCTGAATATGTGTGATGGGTTTTAGATTTACCTTATATGTTTGTGTTTCATACTTTGCCTGTTCCCTCAAGGACCTGAACTAGGGACAACATGAGCTGGCCACCTCTCCCCTGACCTTCTCAGGCCTGGCTCTCATAGGCATGGTAGTGGTGAATGGGCTCCCCTTGACCTCCACAGCTATCCAGAGCAGCAACTCCCACAGCAAGAAAGCCAGGACGGCAGACACACTCAAATGTGAAAACAAAAATGAACATACAGGAATGTTCACTGTAGCAAATTTTGTGGTAATCGAATTCAACAAATAAAAACTAGAAGCAAAGGAAAATCTCACTAACAGGGGTCAGCTAAAGAAAACATGATACAATTCCTACGATTGAAGACTGTACTGACTACCTTAAAGGGTAGACCAGTTGTACTGATATGGAAAGCTATCCATGATATAGTCACAAAGACTAAAAATTAAGGTGCAGAACAGTGTTACAGTAAGCTACCATTTGTGATCATTTAAATGACTATTTATTTGTGTATGGATTGTTGTTATTGTTGTTATGTGCCGTCGAGTCGGCCCCAACTCATAGCGACCCCTCCTTGGGTTTCCGAGGTGGTATCACTACGGAAGTAGGATTGCCCAACCTTCCTTCCAAGGAGTGGCTGGTGGGTTTGAACCGCCAGCCTTCTGGTTAGCAGTCAAGTGCTTTAGCCACTATGCTACCAGAGCTCCTCTATTCATTTTACTCTAATATATATATATATAACCACAGAACAGGTCTCTATACATATACATAAACATAAACATATATATATATACATTTACATACACATATGATGTACACTTCTTCATCCCAGGTATGTAGCCTTTCTTGGTATTTCAAGAAAACATTATTCTCATTCTATATAACAAGGACTCAAATAGATGCTTGTACACTAATGTTCACTGCAGTATTGTGCACAATAGACAAAAGATGGAAACAACCCAAATGTCCATCAACAGATGAATGGATACACAAAATGTGGTGTTTACACACAATGGAATATTACTCAGCCATGATAAGGAATATGCCATTCTAACGCATTAATGCGTGCTGCAACATGGATAAACTTGAAAATAGTATACTTAGTGAAATAAAGGAGACAAAAAGAGCCAATATGGTATGAGCCCACTTATATGAAACACCAAGAATAAGCAAATGCACAGAGACAAGAAGTAGATTAGTGGTTAACATGGGCTGGGGGTGGGAGTAATGGACAGTTAATGCTTACTGGCTTTAAAGTTTTGTTTAGGATGACAAAACCATTTTGGAAACAGTGGTGATGGTTACTCAATATTGTGAATATAATTAATGCCATTCAACAGCACACTTAAAAATGTGTAAAATGACAAATGTTATGTTAGGTATATTTTACTGCAATAAGACAGAATGGAAGTTTCATATGGTTCAACCTAAACAAAAATTGATACATTGATTTTGGTAATTGTCTCAATGTGTTCACCTCTTCCTGGATCCATGATCATTGGTAGTGACCTAGCAACACCATCTCTTGGTTTCATCAATGCAAAAGTAGCGAACATGACAAAATTAGGGGCTTGAAAACTACTTGTACATTGGGCTTCTCAGAACCCTGTCTCCATGACAACAAGCCAAGGCTAGCCAGCTGAATGATGAGAGTGCAGTCCACCCTTACCACAAGCCAGTAACCAGCCAACCATCACACATATGAGTGAGGCTGATTGCAACAAAACAACCCCCGGCCAAATGCAGGTACACGAGCAAACGCAGCCAAGATCAGCCAAGCCTGACGCAGACCAGAGAACCACCCAGCAGAGCTAAACAGATAGTTGTTATTTTCAGCCACTGGAAAGCAAGTAACATCAACAAATTTTAGGGTCATTTGTGGTTCATTACAAATAGATAACAGATGCAGGTGATTTTAGTCCCCTGCTCCTAAACAAAGGGCTTGTCTATGACAGGACTTCTCAGATGAACAAAGGTCTCGAAGCAAAACTCACCACCTACTATATTTGCAAAGGGACATATTTTTTTTTTTTTAATGGAGAATATGTCAAAATTGGAGGCTGACTTTTGGGAAGCACAACAGATTTTCACAAGAATATTCTAAGGGCTCTAGCTTTCTGGCCACAAGAACAACCAAAGTGCATCCTGGCCCAAAATGTTTGACTTCCTTATGGGATGTTGCCAACATGTATTGTCCGTGACTAATTCAATTTCTTGAATCATTTCTACACCTTTATAATAGAGCCATTTCTTAGAGATCACCCTGGGCACTTCTTTTTGAACTTTCGTGAGGAACGAAAGCTTGCGTCAACCCACTGACAGGAATGCAACTTCTCTCACACTCACACGCACCACCTCATTTGTTCCTTGCAGCAGTCGTGAAGGCAGTTGCAATAATTCCAACTTTTAACCCAACCAACAAAGCCCAGAGAGGTTAAACCACTTCCCAAGGTCACACAGCTAGCTCATAGGTGGCAGAGCTGAACCTCAAGGCCAGGTCTTCTGAGTCCATCTCTCTAACATATCACTTCACTGAATGTGCTCTGAGAAACTTTTAAAGCCAGTGAAGTTAGACAATTCTACACTGAATATTTCATCTTGCCTGCTCAATCTTCCATGTTTTAAGAACAAATAATAACAGCTAACATTCAAGCCACCACTTGTCTGTTGGTGTGTTGGACTGTGATACCTTGTGTGTTGCTGTGATGCTGGAGGCCATGTCACTGGTATTTCAGATACCAGTAGGTTCACCCGTGGTGGACAGGTTTCAGCAGAGCTTCCAGACTAAGACCAGGAAGAAAGGCCTGGTGATCTACTTCCAAAACTTTGTTGTTGTTATTATTGTTATTGCTAGAAACCAACGAATTTATTTTCAATTCATAGCAACCCGTTAGGACAGAGTAGAACTGCCCCATAGGGTTTTCTAGGCTCATCTTCATGGAAGCAGATAGCCAGGTCTTTCTCCCTGGAGCCAATGGGTAGGTTCAAACCACCAATCTTTTGGTTAGTAGCCAACTGCTTAACCATTGCACCACCAGGGCTTCTTAAATTAACCAATGAAAACCCTATGAATCAAAACAGAATATTGCCCAACTGGATTCAAACATGCCAGTGATCATGAAGACAGCACAGGACAGAGCAACATTTCATCCTGTTACACGTGAAGTTGCCAAATGTCGGAGCTGACTCAAGCAACTACCCACATTCATGCAGCACTCGCTGTATACTAGGCGCTGTGCTGATCCCTCTTTATGTATATGAATCCATTTAATTCTCCCAACAAGCCTAGGAGGTACGTGCTCTCATTATCTCCATTATATGAGTGAAGGAAATGAGGCACCTAGAGATGAAGGGACTTAACCAAGATCACAGAGCAAGCAAGTGACAGAGCCAGGCGAGGTAGCTGACCTGGGCACGGTAGCTCCAGAATTGAAACCCCCAAACCAGTCAGCTACATGGTGTCAAGACCAGAGCTGGGACTAGGCTGACCTACCAACTCCATTTACCCAGGGCCAAGAGGGTTCCCAGGTCCTTGGTGGTGCCAACAATTGGTGCTCACCTACTAACATAAAGGTTGGTGATTCAAACCTACCCAGTGGCACCTTAGAGGAAGGACTGGCATTCTGCTTCCATTAAGATCACAGCTAAGATTCTACTCTGTTTTATACAAGTTGGAATCAACAATGGCAACAGGGAGCTTTTTTGGGGGGAGGGAGGGTGACACGAGACTTTCTAAAGAGGGGGCAGTGCCAGGCAAACCGGGACAGTCGTACCCTAACTTGGGCCGTAGCTGTTATGTGCCCTCGAGTCGATGTCAACTCAGCAACCATACAGGACGGAGTAGAACTGCCCCAAGACTGCATCTTTATGGAAGCACACTGCCACACCTTTCTCCTATGGAGTGGCTGCTTAGCCAATAAGCCACCAGGACTCCTTCCTTAACTTAGACAGAGGTTACAAACTAGCAGATCTCAGGCCACATCCGTCCATTTTGTTTGGACCCTACAGTACTCTGAAATAAAATTGGACCCAACATTTAAAAATCAGAAGGCATCACATATAAAGCTATATTTTGGACATCTCTTGAAACTTTGAGGGGTCTGTTGCCACAGGGTGTGGATTCAGGCACAGTGACCATCAGCTGCAGCTCAGTAGCTGCTGGGTCCTTTAGACCTGGCAGTGGTCCTTCTGCAGTCTCCAAGTCCCGCATGCACACCCTGGGTCCATGTGCCCTGACGCAGCCTGCAGGCCCATCTCTGGGCCCCACCAGGCTTTGTGTGCCCTCAACTGAGGCTTAGCAGCATCTTCCTGATTCACCAGAACAGGGCTTCTCCACCTTCCTGCAACTTTGAGTCACCTGGAGAGCCCAGGACACACCTGAGCCCAATTAAACCAGAATCTCAAGGGGTGGGCCTCAGACATAAGGTTTTCAAGCTCCCCAGATTCCAGTGTGTGGTCAAGTTTACAAGGCTTCTTACCCTTCAGTATACATATGACTCACATGGAGATTGAGCTAAAGAGCAGATTCTGACGGTGTGGGTCAGATGGGGTTCGAGAGTCTGCTCCCAGGTGATGTTGATGCTCCATTTCTGGGGACCACACAGTGAGAGGCAAGGGGCCAGCACACAGCTCCTCGTTATTCCTGTGCTCCGTGCTGCTCCTGTCTCACTCACAGCGGCCCAGAGAGGGGCAGTGAGCGACCTGAGGTCACAGAGCTCTGCCTCCTCTGACAGGCCACTTTGCCCACCCATCCAACTCGCCCTGTGGGGAGAGGCAAGGGGGAAACCCAACCACCCCACCACCACCAAAAACCAGCCCTTCTGGAATCTCTTCAGGATGGAGTGGGGGCCTGCCTCTGCACAAAGGGGTCCTGGGGCTGGTCGGGCAGCAATGGGAGACCCCAACCACAAACAGAGCTGGTGAAGGGGTGTGAAGCTGACCAAGGGCCAAGGCTGAGGGGCACCAGAGCAGCCCCCACCCGGCCCCCAGGCCAAGGACTCCCCAGAGGGGGGGAGGCGCTGAGTCAGAGGCCTGTGAGCTCCGCCCGGGCTGCTGGGCCGGGTCGGTGAGTCACAGGGTGTGTAGTGAAGGCGCTTCTCTGACCAAATATGGGCCCCACTCTGTTGGGTCTTGCCCTCAGGCTGCCAGGGCTGTCAGCCCCACACACCAGCAAGGCCCCTGATGAGGGCACCCCTCTGCCCTCTGCTAAGCCCCTTCCCCTAGCCCAAGCCAGCACTTTGCTCTGCCCTGTCCGGAGACCCCATAACCACCCCACTGCACATCTGCTAGCTCCACTTCATGACACACGGCTTAAAATAGAGAAGTAATGATACCATTTGGAAACAGTGGTTTTGTCCTAACAGGGTCCTGCTCTGCTATCAAACACTGGTGGGGGGCGAGGGGATAGGGACAGGGCAGGGAGGGAGGGAGGGATGTATGTACCTGCCACATACTAATACTAATAACAGCTTGCTCTTCTGTACAAGCCCCAGTGCCACCCACAAAGCCAGGGACATGGTAAATGTGGTAACTGTCTCTTAAATTAACGTGGGTTTCTCTGCCACTAGATTGTTAATTCCTTGAGGAAACAAAAACTGACATAGCGCCCTATGTGCTCAAACACTTCTCTTGTTAACTCATTTAAAATGAGAGGATTCGCTCATTTAATCTGCACAACCCTGTGAGGAAAGTATTGTTATTATGCCCGTTTTACAGATGGAGAACCTGAAGTCTAGAGAAGTGAATCAAAAGAACCAGGATTCCAACCCTGGCAGACTGGCCTCAGAGTCTGCGTCCTGAACTGAATTTGATTCATTTCTGTACCCCTCATGCCCAGTACAGGAGCTCTGGTGACATAGTGCCTAAGGCATTTGACTGCTAACCAGAAGGCTGGTGGTTCAAACTCCTCAGAAGGAAGATTGGGTAATCTACTTCCGTAGTGGTGCTGCCTTGGAAACCCAAGGAGGGGTTGCTATGAGTCGGATCTGACTCAAGGGCAGTGAGGTTTTTTTTTTTTTTTTTCTTTCTGATGCCCAGTACAGTCCCTAAAAAACCTAAACCTACCGCCATCAATCAATTCCAATCCATAGGCTTTCCAAGGCTGTGAATCTTTATGGAAGCAGATTGCCTCATCTTTCTCCCACAGAGTGGCTGGTGGGTTCAAACCACTGACCTTTTAGTTAGCCCCCCACTGCCTTAACCACAACACCACCGGAGCTCCTAGTAGAGTGCACCTGCCACATACTAATACTAATAACAGTCTATTGACTAAATGAATATAATGATTACATTGTTAACTAATGCATGTGCTTATGTGTGTGTGTTAGGGGGGTGGGTTCCCACCAGGCTTGGCATTTCTTGAAAAGAAAGTGTGAGTCTCTCCAATGCCTGCAGTGCCTACCAAGGCACGTGGGCCCCAAGAGACAATCAATTGAAGACTGGATGCTTCCAAATGTCTGGGTCTTTGGTGCATACCTGGAGAGCTGGCTGCCCTGTTTACCTGGTGCCACTCTGACAGGAATATAGCACAAATGGTATGGCTTTAACAAACAGGAGTTTATTCTTACAATTTGGAGGCTTTAAGTCCAAGTTCAAAGTGCCAGGCTCTAGGGGCTGGGTGAAAGCCCCTCAACCTTGGGGTCCAGCTCTGCCTCCTGCTCCCGGCCCACTGGAGCTAGAGGTGTTTCTTCACTCAGCCAGCTGCTGGCTTCTGAGGCTGAAAAGCCCCAAGATTGGCAAGTCAAAAGGCACAGACCTGATGTTACCAAACCACATGACAGGCCATTAACTTAAGTCCATTTTAAGTCCCAAGGTGGGCAGAGCATAGCAGGCTGCTGAACAATGACACAGCTACATGCAGGGTCCAAGCGTGCCACGGGCTAGAGACCATTCCCAAGGCTTCTCCTTAAATACAGGAAGCGGACCACATCCCAAAGGCAGCTCCTCAGCTGCTTGTGGTAGATCCCACCATGGAGTTGATTGCCAGTCTCATCATGGAGAATAACTACCACCAGCTGCCCAGCCACTCAACCAGGCCCAGCCAAGTTGACACACAAAAATAACTACGACACTGGCCAAGGCTTTCATTTTCTTCAGAAGGTCAGGAGGAAGACAGGCATGGTCAAGGGTCAGGACCAGCTTTAGGGCAGAGTGGCCAGTGCTCTGGAGCATCCCACGTTTGTATTAATGCTCTGCTGTCGCCATCTTGAAATTCTTAAGAATTTTTGAACAAGAGGCTCCACGGTTTTAGTTTACACCAGGCCTTGCAAACTATGTAGCCAGTCCTGCCAAGAATCAGTGTTGTTAGTTGCCATCAAGTCAGCTCCACTCATAGCTGTAACACTTGACCTTGTGAATAACAAAATGAACCATTGCTCAATTCTGCACCATAGTTATGAGCATTGGTATGTTTAAGTCCAAGAGTGGATAAAAGAGCTCTGGTAATGCCACTGTGGGACTTGGGCTTTCAGACTCCAACACCCTTACACGCTCATCCAGGTCAGCCTGTCTGCAGGCCCAGGCAGAACCATTTCAGTCATTACACAGACCATCCCTTCATGTGGTTGAGTGTGTACCGCAGGCCACTTTATTTCATTTGGTGCTAAGACCACCACCCTGTGAGATAGGTTTTATTGCCCCCATTGTAGGCATCTGAGGCTCCAAGAGGCCCAAGGTCACAGGTTAATAAGAGCAATTGAATGGTTCCAGAACCCTTGTTCTTAACCACCTGCCTTCCTTCCCCTCACTGGTTTAGACAAGCCCTCCTTCTCCCTGGAGATCTTGGGTGGCCAACAGTTAACACACTTGACTGCTGACACAAAGGCTGGAGGTTCGAGTCCACCCAGAGGCAATTCAGAAGAACGCCTGGTGATCTCAAAGATCACGGCCACTGAGAACTTGAGGGACACACGTGGGGTTGCCGTGATGCGGAATCAACTGGCGTGTGGGGCCCTGCTCCCTGCCCGAAGTGCCCCTCCCTTCTCCCCCATGCTGTCCCCTCCTGTTCCTCTCCTCTAGGCCTACAACCCGTAACTGGAAGGACCAGGACTCCAACACAGGGCATACAGTTCTTCACCAGTTTGCTTAGTTGTGTTTGACGTATTTGCTCTCTTTGTTTGGGCCTGGTTTGCTCAATTGATTGTCTCAGCTCACAGAGGCTTAGACCTTGAAGGAACTTCAGCCTCAGCCTCTTCATCTGTAAAATGGGAGTAATAAAAGGGCCCACAGCACAGACTTATAGGGATTAAGTGTAATAGCAGATGTCAAAGAGCTTTTTAACAGCCCACAGGTCTGAGCAGTTATCTCTATTAATTACTAATGTTGAAACTAAGGCTTGTTAAACCTGGTGCTAAGGAAACTAAGGCCATCATTTCCCATTCCCGTCATTTCAGTCTACTCCAATGCCACACATCATCCAATCCCTGGGCAGAAAACACTTGAAGGAGGATGTGAGAATCACCAGGATTTTCCTGTGTGACTTTGGACATACAACTCTATGTCTCTGGGTCTTAGGTTTATTATCTGCTAAGTGGAGTTGCTGCCGAGAGATGTGTTGCAGGGTACCCATGAAGCAGTGTAAGGTGCCTCTGCAGCCATCTCCTGGTCAGTATCTTGCTCCTGAGAGCTTCTTCACTGCCTCTATTTGTCCCACGAGCGACAACCACATCCCAGCACCAGGGTGAGTACAGTAAGTCCCCGAGTTATGAACATCTGACTTACAGACAACTCCTACCTGCCCTTTAATGTTATGCAAATGTGTCCTCACTTTGAAAGGCTTGAGCCAACCCCTACTTGCTATCAATTTTTCACCACAATTGCCTTCACTTGCTGCATGTGCAGCTTTTAAATCATTGGAAAGATTTTAAGCCTTTTCTTGTGCCAAATTGAGACTAAATAAGAATTGTATGCACCTGTTCCAACTTACCTACAAACTCAACTTAAAGACACACTTAGGAATGGATCTTGCTCAGAACCCGGGCACTGACTGTACTTTATCGGTAAGTCCTAAATAAGCCAACTTGGTCAATCACCTTTAAAAATCTTTCCGCTTGCCCAAATGTTGATGCGCCTGCAACATTCGCAACAGCTCATCCAGTGTCTTTGCCCCCTTCTGCTTCTCCCTCCAAGCGAGCTGGCTGGAATGGCTCTGAGTGTGACCGGTGGCCTTTGGGCTCCATTCTTGCCCCCGTCTCTCCTTCAACCCCACAACCCAGCTGGAACTTTCTCTGTTGTTGTTTGTTCATTTCATTCAGGGTGGAAAGTTCCCTGTACTCTCTCCCCCAACCATAAGGTATCACACGGTGATCAATCATAATTAATAGGATTGTTAGAAGATCCTGTGTGGCACAGTTAAGTGCTTGACCACTAACTGAGACTACTAACAGAAAGGTTGGCAAGCTCACCCAGAGGTACCTCAGGAGAAAGTCCAGGTGATCCGTTTATGAAAGGTCACGACCTTGAAAACCCTGGGGAGCTCAGTTCTACATGCACACACGGGTCCCCATGAGTCACAATGAACTTGACAGCAACTAGTTTGGTTGTTTTGTTTTGTTAATAGCATTTTTGCCCATGGAAGTTGCAGGAACCAAGGACCTTCACAAAGTCTTTAGTCAGGAACTGTAATCAAACTTTTATTGCTGGTACTTATAACTTTGGGGGAGAAATATGTTTGAAATCAGAAAAAAAAAAGTTCCCATCAGAAACATACATGCCAGCTCTCCACATGTTAACTCTGTGACCCTGGGCAAGGTATGTGTAACCTCTGCAAAACACAGCTAACTGAGAATAGTGAAAGGGCCAGTCTGATAGAACTGGAGTGAGAATCAAATGAGATAATCCATGCAGAGTCTAGTACCATTCCTGGTGCACAGTAAGTACTCAACAAATGTAAATGTAAATTAGTAATATTAGTACCATTGTTACTTGAAGTCAGTTCCAAATTGTGAAATGTACATCCTAGTTTTATTTGGTCCATGGCATGTAATTTTCATTGTCATAGCAAATAAAGGAAAACTATAAACATATTGATATATGTCGATGGATGATGATATTTCAATGGACCACCGCTATCTAAGGAGCTCTGGTGGCGCAGTGCCTAAGACATTTGACTGCTAATAAGGAGGTTGGTGGTTCAAACTCACCAGCCATTCCGTGAAAGGAAGATGGGGCAATCTACTTCCTTAAAGATTTATCTCCTCAGAAACCCAATAGGGGTTGCTATGTGTTGGAATCAACTTGATGGCAGTGAGTTTGTTTTTTTTTTTTCACTGCTGCCTAGGTGCTGCCCACCATGGTTCCATTTCACTTCTTTCTTCATGTCAGGACTTTGCATCTTTTGGCAAATTTTATAGAAACAAAAAAACTTCTCCTATAGAGGCCTTTGACATTTTAGGTGTGATCAATTCTGGTTCTTTTCCAGAGACACATGATTATTTGAAAGGCTGTATGGTTGCTCTTCACAAAAATTTCTAACAGCTAACCTGGCAAGTCAAGTGTTTTTGTTGTTATTGGGGGCCACCAAGTCCATTACAACTCATAACGAGCCGTGTAACAGAGTGGAACTGCCCCATAGGGTTTTCTTGGCTATGATCTTCACAGAAACAGATCTCCAGGTAGTTTTCCGGCAGAGCCTCTGGGTAGGTTCCAACAGCCACCTTTAGGTTAGCTGCAGAGCACTTAATCATTTGTGTCACAGGGCTCCTTTCAAGTCAAATAGTAGAGCAGATGTCAGTACTGAATGATAGAAAATTTCATCACCATAGATGATTAATTCATCAGGGGCATCTCGGACCAAAGAGAAGGCAGGATATGACTCTATGACAGGTTGAAGTCCTGCACAAGATTCAAAGTTCTTAAAATCAGAAATAACTGCACCGTACCAACCAAAAATGTACCTTCAAAGGTGAATTGTTATTGTTGTTGTTGTTGTTATGTGCCATCAAGTTGGATCCAACTCATAGTGACCTCTCCTTGGGTTTCTGAGGCTGTATCACTATGGAAGCAGATTGCCCAAACTTCCTTCTGAGAAGTGGCTGGTGGGTTTGAACTGCCAGCCTTCTGGTTAGCAGTCAAGTGCCCTAAAGGTGAATTACAAAAATATTTGTAAATATTTTACAAATTATTATTTTACAAATTACAAAAATATTTGTAAATATATTACAAAATATTCTGGATAATAGGTCTTTGAAGGCTGGAGTTTAATGGTATTCTCTTCCTTAGATTAACTGAAAGAAAGAAATTAGCAGTGGCAAAGAGAAATTCTATTTCTATTTGGGGGCAGGGGGGAGGTGATGTTGAAAATTTTCAGAAAACATGAGAAAAATGAAATTCAGCTACAGAGTTAGAATTGATTTGTGGCAAAACCTTTGGGGGACATGTACCACCTGCTTAGCCAAAATAATGGGAAGGAAAGAGAGTAGGTTCTTTTCAAGATTAGTAGTTTAAAACCAGAGTCAACTAATCAGGACCCACAAGCCAAATCTGGCCTGTCACCTATTTTTATAAATAAAGTCTTATTGGAACACAGCCAGGTTCATTCATTCACAAACTGTCTATGGCTGCTCTTGTGCTACAATGGGAAAGATGAGAACTTGGGACAGACTTTATGGCCCACAAAGCCCAAAATATTTATACCCGACCTTTTATAGCAAAAATACTGTGCCAGCCTCTGGTTTAAAACCTGAATCTATGATATCTAAAAGCAAAGCAATATTTAGGGATATGTTTGAAATGAGAGTGAACAATAAAAGAAAAGGAAAATGGTATGTGGTCAATCCACAAATATGTCATGAGCATCTATTGTGTGCTAGGCACTACGTAGGTGCTGGTAAGAGTGGAAAATAAAAGAGAGACAGAGAGAGAGAGAGAAAAGTCCCTACCTTCATGGAACTTACTTGGACTAAGCAGCTTAATAGTTGATCACGTATTTAAAAACTATATCTTCAAAGAAACAATGAAGAATGGAATGTTTCAGGGCATTAAGAATGAGATCAGTGTTTCCTCAGCTTAGTCAATAATACACGATGAGCCAGCTGACAGAGCAATGAAAGAACACTTGTCGACTTGTGCAAGAGAGACCCAAGAGGACCTCAGAGCCCAGCACAGACAAAGAAAGGCTGTCAGGACTCATCAAGGTGGAAGGGGAAACTGGAACCAAATTGTACATGGTTGCAAAACGGAGCTGTAGCATGGAGTTGATTTGAATAAAATTCTTGGCGTGCATATCACAGTGTTGTTAGCAAGAGCAGAGGACTGGATGGGTTTGCAGCAACACTGAAGGAAACAGAGCTGCGTGCTTCATACACATGGTGACACTCAACGATGGCTCCAGAGTCCGTGGTAATAAGTTTTTGTTTGTGGGGAAAGAAGTAAAGGAACTCCAGAAAGCTCTGGATCCGTCATCTGAGCGCTGACAGTCTTTCAAAGCATTTCTACGCAGAGTGAAAGTGCAGCACGCAGGAAGCTGAGTCCCTTTTGTTGAAAATGCTTTGATTGTTCATCATGGTGCAATATTCACTTGGGTTACAGTGCTTCCGGAAGGTACAGGACGTAGGAGATGTATGAGATGACTCTTAAAAGATGCAGACGTCTAGGAATTCTGGTGGGCTCCTGACTTTACTTTGGAGTTTTGAATTTCTCTTTTGTTTAAAAGGTATCGCTGTTAAATATTTCAGGAATCCTTTCTAAGGAGCTTAAGAATATCTATAATCATGTCCTTCTTTCTTTCTTCATTACTTACCATCTGAGTAAAACACTAATAAGCATTTCTAAGCTATGGACAGCATGGGAGAAGTATGCCAAAAAAATAATCACTGAAGGTTTCATAGTTAAGAAACCATCTTAATGGTGTTTAATCACTGTGCCACTTACACAAACACACATGCACACATACACACACATATGCACACATACACACACTTATGCACACATATATGTACATACATATATTCTCACTGCTGTTGAGTCGGATCTGACTCATAGCGACCCCTCCTTGGGTTTCCAGGGCGGTATCACTATGGAAGTAGATTGCCCAACCTTCCTTCTGAGAAGTGGCTAGTGGGTTTGAACTGCCAGCCTTCTGGTTAGCAGTCAAATGTCTTAGGCACTATGCCACCAGAGCTCCCACATACATATATAGGAGCCCTGATAATACAAATAGTTAAGTAATAGGCTGATAACCAAAAGGTTGGTGGTTTGAACCCACCTAGCAATTCTGGGATAAAGACTTGGCACTCTGCTTCTGTAAAGACTGCAGCCAAGAATACTCTATGGGGCAGTTACACTCTGTCACATGGGCTGCTATGAGTCAAATTCAACTCGATGACACCTAACAACAATGTACATGGGTATGTATGACTACAGAACAAACCATTAAGGGAGCAACAAATATTTTCAAGATTACAGACGTGCATTTGATATACATGTGGCCCCATAATTTCATTTTCCTAAGAATGATGCAAAGGTTCATTTGTCTTACCAGGGCATCAATGTAACCAGTATGAGCTGCTCTGCATCGACTTCACAACAGTGCGCTGGTGTCTTGAGCTATAGTTACACTTTGTTTCAGCTCCACCAATCACGAGGGAAGCAGGAATGCTTGTTCCTATTCCCCTGCATCTGAAACCATACTGGACAGTGTTATAGCCCTGGATGGCTATTAAGAAGGACCGGTAACTAACCCAGTGAGCCCTGAAGGAAGGCACCCTGAAGTGGTATGTGGAGAAGTTGACCATGCATGAGAGGCAGACTGTTTTAGTGATCCAACCTCACCTATAAGGGTTACCCATTCACTGGTAGAGTGTTTATGACCAACATTCCAAATCTAAACTCTAAGTTCCAAAGCACTGAAAACCAGTTGTCACTGACTCAGTTCTGACTCATGGCACCCCACGTGTGTCAGAGCACAGCTGGGCTCCATGGGTTTCAGTGGCTGATTTTTCAGAAGTAGATTGTCAGGCCCTTCTTCTGAGTTGCTTCTGGGTGGACCCCAACCTTTCAGTCATCAGCTGAGTGTATTCACCGTTTGTACCACTCAGGGACTCCAAGTTCTAAGACCGGCTACCCTGACAATAACTGGATATTTTTCCTGAGATAGGATAGTGACATAATAGAAATAATCATGTTGTTTTTGTTGATGTTCTTAATATTTCTACTTATTCAAAGAATTTGAAAACCCCATTTGAAAGCTATTGGTCTGCAATCTTCTCATAAATTCCCTGACTTACCTAGTCAAGGCCCCCTCGTGTGGAGATGTGCTGATAACAAGACCAAGGAATCTGGGTCCCCTGCAAGCACCCTGGCAGGCTCCACCTGTGTCGTGCATGAGGGCTTATTACAAAACCTCATTTTATAGATGATGAAACTGCAGTTTGGAAAGGCTAAGTCACCGCATCCCAGGTTTCCCAAGTCCCCCTAAGGGAACAGCTTCAGTAGGTATCTTTGTCCTTCAATGTGTAGGGATTTATGCAAGGAGTTGTTTATTTACACAAAGGCAATCAGCCCTCTGAGTGGGCCCGTGTGTGACGGGCATGTTTACAGGCTCTGGAGTTCTGGGAACCCAGGACAACACCCGGCTGCATTTTCCCGCAGTGGCCAGAGGCAGCTGCCTCCAGCAGTGCCTGGACCATCACCCCTGCCCATCTCTAGCTCCAACCTTGCCTCTTCTCCCACTGCCCCTCCTGCATAAGTGCTTACAGTTCCTGAAACAATCCATGTCCTCAGTTACCACCAACTCTTTTAGGTCCATTGGCCTAGAACACTCTCCTAGTCCCAGTCCTCAGCCTGGTGGTCACCTCACCCTCTAGGCTTCCACATTGTCTCATGTCTTCCAGGAAGTCCTCCCTGCCACCCCCTCCCCACCATCTGGATGGAGGCCCTTCTTGGTTCTCCTGTAGCATCCTGTCGGGCTCCAATCATACTGCATTGAATAAATAATTGATTTCATTTTGTGAACAAGGGGCAGTGTAGCAAAGTGGTTAGAAGCTTGAGCTCTGAAGCCAATCTGCCTTGAAATCTTGGCTCTGCCTCTCATTAGCTCTGGGACCTTGAGAAAGTTGCTTAATCCCTCTGTATCCCCATAACTCCACTCAACTCTATAAAATAAGAATAATGATAGGACCAACGTGTGGTGATGATTCCAAGAGTTAAAACATGCAAACCACTTAAAGTAAGACCTGGCACATAGTAACTGGTCCTTATTTATTATTAAGGTAATCGATCCTTTTCTGCTCCATCTCACCACTCAACTGAGTTACCGAGTGCAGAAACTGTGTCTTAAATTTCTCTTAGAACAGTATCCAGCCCATAGTAGCTACTTAGTAAATATTTGCAGAATGAATGAATGCATACTAGAGGCCACAAACTTCAGTTGGCCTTCTCTGGTGCCCACCTTGGCTTCCATAGGCTCAGGGCCCAGGTGGCTGAGCTCATTGGCTCCAAGAAGATAATCATGATGGAGAGGAGTCGTGCCTGTGCTGTTCTCAGATGAGCTGTGCTTCCAAGCACAACTGCTCACCTGACGGAGTTGTGCAACTACAAGCCATGCAGCTCTGCAGGGACTACTTCTTGTCTATCTGGGGTGTTGACCTGTTTTCATGCAATTGAACTTCCTTGTTGGGTCCCAGGGGCTCATGTACAGCTCACAGCTTCACTGGATACTCCATGAGCAGCTAAACCTTCATGGCCTTAGCTGTGTTGCAAGACCACTGTGCTTTGCCTACTGTGGACCAGTTGTGTTTTCTTCTCAACATTCAAAGGCCACCTTCTCAACATTCAAAGGCCACCTTCTCCAGAAAGCTCCCAAATGGAAGTATTTCCCCACTGTGAACTCCCATGCTCCTTTATCTCCCCTTGTTTCTTCACCTCTTGGAGTCTCAGTTTCACAAACTGTAACAGAGATAACAATGCCTACTTCAAAGGGAGTTTATGGAGATAAAATGACTCGAGCAAATGCCTCCTTTCATAAGTGCTTGCTTATTTACTGCCCTGGAAGTTTCTAGAGGCCACAGATCCTCTCTGGTTCACTCATATATGCCCC
Organism: Orycteropus afer afer; assembly: GCF_000298275.1. Classification (NCBI taxonomy): domain Eukaryota; kingdom Metazoa; phylum Chordata; class Mammalia; order Tubulidentata; family Orycteropodidae; genus Orycteropus; species Orycteropus afer. The sequence continues at coordinate 4,664,303 of NW_006921693.1, forward strand.
CTTTTCTCAGCACATAGACTCATAGAAGGTATTCAACAAATGTTTGCTCAGTGGATGGGTCATTCAAAAAGCCAATCAACATGGTTGAACAACACGATGAACCTAATGAATGCCACAGAACTGTACATGTGAAGGTTGTGGAAAAAGGCAAATGTTTTGTTACCAATATAGTTATCACAATAAAAAAATGACCAAAATGTAATCAACAAATACATAAATGATAATAATATCCAACAGTTGCAGCACAAAGAAGAGTCATCTTTGGGGATTTTCTTTTTCTATCTGTTTTTTGTTTTTTGTTTTTAAGGGTTTCCAACTACAAAGACCCAAACCAGAAATCAAATAAACTAGCTCTTTCCTGGGAAATGAATTCACAGTGCACAGTACATTCAAAACTTCATGTATTAGCTGGAGAACTTGGACTTGGTTGTACAAGCACACACACATATACTCACACCCTGGGCATGATTTTCAGAAAGGAGTGGGTGCTCATGAATTCTCCCCCACATAAGATGTGGGCACTGGCTCTCCCAGCTACAGTCAGTCACCTCATTCATCCTCTTACTCCATCCTGGGCCCTCCCCTCCTTGAAATTCACATGCCACCACCTGTACCCAATGTCACTCAACTAAGTGTCATCTACTTCTCTTAGTAAATAAAAGCTTCTCTCTGCACAGAACCTTCTAGAAACCAAAGGAGAAAGGCTGGAGAATTTCTTATAAGGAGGCAGCAGTCACTGCCTGATTTCTTACAAGCTCTGGGCACATGGAAATAGGAGGACATGCCTACCCTGTCCTGCTCTCTCTTAATGATAATCACCGAGAGGCCTATCACTTTCACTGGGTACACATCCCCACCCTTCTTTCTTTTGCCCATGCCCTGAGCCCTGGAGGGCAACCCAGATTCCCTGCAAGGTGGTGCTGGCCAGAAATTGCCCCATCCTCTTATCAGAGTTATTTGCCTGCCCGACCCAGACCTGTCCCTTCCCAGTCACAGGCGAGGCTCAGCCCAGGCAGTTACAAATTGTTCAGGTGAAATGAACTGACTTGCCTGAAAGCTGAGGTTGAGTCAAGACCAAGCCACTGGAAAGCCCAGAGCAGGTCAGTTTGGCAGCAGATGCTGAGGCGATACATGAGGTCCCAGGCAATGCCCCAGTTTGCAGAAAGAAGCTGTGTCCAGTTCTAGGCAGTGAGCTCAGCACGGATTTCTCCTCTTCCCACTCTGAGTCTCATCACTCGTTGTTCTAGTGGATTGGCTGCTCAGACAACACTGCCTGACTAACAGGTGGCTATGTACAGTGCCATAATTCATCCATCTAATGTGCCATCACAATACTGGATATACTGTGGATTTCCAAAAGAATGAACAAATCAGTCTTGGAGGCAGCACAACCAGAATGCTGCTTAGAGGTAAGGATGGTGAGACTTCATCTTGCTTGGATACATCATCAGGAAGGACCAATTGCTAAAAAAAGAACTTCACAGTTGGTGAAGTAGAGCATCAGCAGAAATGAGGAACATCCTCAGAGAGATGGGCTGCATCATAGCTGTGACACGGGCTCGGTCATATAAACCAACATGAAGATGCTGCAGAACTGGACAGTGTTTTCCTTCAGTTACACATGACATCACCATAAGCCAGAACCAACTCAAATCAACTAACAACAACAAGAAGAAGAAAGAAATGCAATTAAACTATGACACAATAAGTTTTTATTACTTAGAATGTGTTTTTTTTTTGTTATAGATTGAACCGTGTCCCCAAAAAATATGTGTCAAATTGGCTAGGCCATGATTCTCAGAATTTTGCAATTTTCCTCCATTTTGTGATCTGATATACTTATCCTATGTGTTGTAAATCTTAACCTCTATGATGTCAATGAGTCAGAATTGAAGGCAGTTATGTTAATGATACAGGTAACAGTCTACAAGCTTAAGTAGTATATTGAGTCAATCTCTTTTGAGATATAAAAGAGATTAAACAAGTGAGCAGAGATCAGAGGTAGTGGCGACCACCAAGAAAGAAGAGCTGGGAATGAAGTGTGTCCTTTGGATTCAGGGTCCCTATGCTGAGAACCTCCTAGACCCAGGGAAAGCTTAATGCCAAGATCTCCAAGGAACACCGAGCCCACAGATGTTGAAAGGAGACAAGAACCTTCCACCAGAACCAACAGAAAGAGTAAGCCTTTTCCTAGAGCAAGTCCTCTGAATCTGGACATCTCACCTCCCAAACCATAAGAGAATAAATTTCTGCATGCGAGAGCCATCCACTTGTGGTATTTCTTTTGCAGCAGGACTAGATAACTAAGGTAATTTCTTATTGAAAGCTTTTTTAGATTTATTTAGAATGTGTTTTGTTGTTGTTGTTAGGTGCCGTCAAGTCATTTCTGATTCATAGCGACCCCATGCACAGCAGAATGAAACACTGCCCAATCCCACGCCAGCTCCATGATCCCTGCTATACTTGAGCCCATCATCACAGCCACAGTGTCAATCCATCTCATTGAAGGCCTCCCCCTCTTTCATCGACCCTCCACCCTACAAAGCATGACATCTTTCTCCAAGGAATGGTCCCTTCTGACAACATGACCAAAATAGGTGAGACGAAGTCTGGCCATTCTTGCTTCCAAGGAGCATTTCGGGTGCACTTCCTCCAGGACAGATCTGTTAGTTCTTTTAGCAGTCCATGGTACTTTCAGCATTCTTTGCCAGCACCACAACTCAAAAGCATCAACTCTTTTTCTGTCTTCCTTATTCATTGTCCAGCTCTCACATGCATACGAGACAATTGGAAATATCATGGCTTGTGTCAGGGGCACCTTAATCCTCAAGGAGACATCCTTGCTCCTCAGCACTTGAAACAGTTCCTTTGTGGTTGACTTTCCCAATGCTACACGTCATCTATTGTCCTGACTGCTGCTTCCGTTGGCATCGATTGTAGAACCAAACATGAATTCTTTGACAACCTCAATTTTCTCTCCATTTATTGTGATGCTGCTCATTGGTCCAGTTGTGAGGATTTTTGTTTTACCATATATCAATCTCACGTATACATGAAAAGAAAATACTAGTGAAGCAAATTGCTTAATGTATTCCAAAAACTTGGTCAAGTTCCAAATCCAGCTCTTCTGAACCACTTTTTCAAATCACAGTTGCCTATGCTCCTGGATTTCTTCACAGTATCATAATCTGCGACATCAGGACCACAAGGATGATCACAGAGATGACGTGCACTTCTTCAGAGAATGCTCCACTACTGTCTCTGCGATTTTCTTTCAAGCCGCTGAGGTCATTCAGCAAGGTTTGGTGTGCAGTCAGCGCAAACAACATTATGAATTCCTCCTTCCCAAAAGTGACTGTCAGATGCATCCTATTTTCAGAAATGATGAAAGAAAGTGCTTTTAAATTGATAAAATATGGGATATTAATGGTAGGTAACGAGTCCTGATGCAGTGGCGGCAATGTTGGGCTCAAGCATAGCAACGGTCATGCGGATGGTGCAGGACTGGGCAGAGTTTCATTACACTGTCCACGAGGCCACTCAGAGTCAGGCCTGACTCAACAGCACCTAACAAAGACAACAACAGGTACTGAAGAGTTAGAACATCTCAGGCCCTGTAACAAGCATGCACCGTACATGTGTTATCTTATTCCATCTTCTCTGTGAGGCAGGTAATAATATGAGTCACCCTTAATAGGGCTTACTCTGTATCACGTACTGTTTTAAGTGGTATATAGACATAGATACAGGTACAAACTCACTCAATCCTCCCAGAAATCCTATGAGGTAGACACTACTATTGATACTATTTTGCAGATGAAGATGATGAGAGAACAAGTTCTTACACAAGGTTCCGCAGCTTGTAAGTACCTGGGACAATGTCTAATGCCCTTGTCAGTCTCTTCTCTACTTGCCCTCCACAGAGTTGAGGCAGCTAAGACACAGCTTTACCCTGAGCTGACCTTTCATCACAGTGCTTTCCTCTAGCCATCTCTCACCCGGAACTCTGAAAGAGGCTTCAGAACTGGTCTCTTTGCACCAACTCCTGAGCCCTCAAATGGACCCTCCCTACGCAGCCAGATGATCTTTCCAAAGAACAAAATCTGAACATATATTTTCCCTGCTGAAAGTCTTCTCATGGTTGTTCTCTCTCCCAAGCCATTCTTATGACAAGACTGAAGGTGGGGTAAGTGTCCTCTTGGCTTCCTTACTGACGCTTCCAATCTATTCTCTTCCTCCTCCTCTATCCCCCTATCACCCCACATAAAACCAAAATACAGCTCTAAACTTTGCCTAGGTCAGTGTCAGTCCAAAATCCCCTGGCTTTTAACCAACTTGAATAAGCATTAAAATGTGCCCCAATAAATGAAATCACAGTAATGATTTATTGGGAGCTCTGGCAGCATAGTGCCTAAGGCATTTGACTGTTAACCAGAAGGCTGGTGGTTCAAACCTACTAGCCACTCCACGGAAGGAAAGTTGGGCAATCTACTTTCGTAGTGATACTGCCTTGGAAACCCAAAGAAGGGTCGCTATGAGTCAAATCTGACTCAACAGGAGTGAGTTTTTAATGATTTACTGAATCTCTTTTTGTGGGACTACGGTGAGGCAGAGACTTCTAGAATTCAGATGCCACAGACAGTTCTAGAGCATAGACCACGTGCCAGGCATTGTCTGCACTCATCACTTTTACACATTGTTGCATTTAATGATCACTACAACCCCACAAGACAAGAATCCTTGCTAATAAGGACACAAAAGAGCACAGGGGTAAAACAGAAAAAATGCCCCAAATGGAATGAGTGATGGAGAGGGGATTTTGACCCATGTCTTCAAATGCCTACTCCTCTGTGTCAGGGAGCATTTACTGAACCTGTATCTAATGAGTACTGTAATATGAATTCAGGATAAAAGGTGAGTGCACCCTCTCTTGTTGGACTTACAGCATTGAGTGGCAGAATGTTCTTCTGGGTATCTAATCGAAATTCCTTTTGCTGCAACTCAAGCCCTTTCCTACCTCCCACCCCTATCCCCACAGAAGAACAAAAACAGCAGTTGCTCATGAGATCACCAAGCTTCTCCTCCTCTCATGGCTTCTGTCCTGTGTTGCCTCACAGACCTGAGATAAGCCCCACAGAACAGGCTTCCTATCTCTCTGGGCGTTGCCTCCACCCTGACTCCTCAGCCCTTGCCTGGAGTCAGGGAAGACCAATAGCTTAAGGGGAATCTTCTCTGAGGAGAAGGGAAGAAAGATGGAGAAAGCTGAAAGCTGGCAGCTTCTCCCAGCTGATCACTTCTTGGGAGGGGACATCTTGTAGAAAGATGTGTTGCCTCGCCCTAGCAGCTCCCCCGATTAGAAAAACATTATTGGCAGGCAGGCTGCAGTCCCTTCTCTTACCTTCTACAGCTCTCTGGAGGCTCCCACTAGACGGATACCATGTGCATGCATACACACACAAACACACACACACGGAAAAAAAACCTAGTTCCCATCAAGTCAAATCCAACTCGTGGCAACCCCATGTGTTTCCGAGTAGAACTGCACTTGATAGGGTTTTCAATGGCTGTGACCTTTTGGAGGTAGTTAACTTGGCTTTTTTCCAAGGGGCTTCTGAGTGGATTCGAACCACAAACTTTTACAGTTAGTAACCAAGCACTTAACTACTTGTTCCAAACAAAGCCTCCTAAGTGGAAACTACAGAGGATACTTGTTCAATGGCTTATCAAAGAAGAAGACAGGGAGAGCAGCATCCCTCCTACTGAACTCACTGGTGACTGTGTCATTATGACAGGGTCAGTAAATGTTTGATGAGAAAATGGATGAGAGTGTCAGTCAGTGGATGAGTAAGTGAATTAACATGTGATTAAAAGGATCAGTGCTGTGAATGAGTGAATACAAGAATGAATCATAACAAATAAATGAATAAGCAAAAAATAAACATCTAAGTGATTGAATGAATAAATGAATGAGAGTGTTGTTGTTAGGTGCCATGGAGTCAGCTCCGACACATAGCAACCTTGTGTACAACAGAATGAAACACTGCCAGGTCCTGAGCCATCCTCACAATCCTTGATACGGCCTGAGCCCATCGTTTACAGCCACTGTATCAATCCGTCTCTTTGAAGGTCTTTCTCTTTTTCGCTGACCCTCCACTTTACCAAGCTTGATAGCCTTCTCCAGGAAATGGTCCCTTCTGATAACATGTCCAAAGTAGGTGAGACGAAGTCTGACCATTCTCACTTCCAAGGAACATTCCAGCTGCACTTCCTCCAGGACAGATTTGTTAGTTCTGCTGGCAGTACAGTGCCCTATACATAGGAAGAATTCTAGGAACTTGTTAATAAATGGATGAATAAATAGACATTCTCCTGTTTGTGCTATGTGGCACGAAATCTTCACCTGGTGGAGACCTTCAACTAGGAAAGGGCTGCAGGGACAGTGGAGCTTCATTTAGGGCCATGGCCAATCCCGACAGCCAGGACTTGTGTGTAAATGTTTAAAACGTGCACTCTCTGGTCTGAGTTCATTACACAAGTTATCCTTTCCTCCTGGCGAATGCAGACTTGTGCTAGGATGTACACAGCCCACGTTCACCTCCTTGGCCAGAAGTTTTTGTGTAGTGTTCAAATTGTACCACCAGACATAGAATCCCTGGAGAAAGATGGTGCAACAGTAGACAGAGACAAGGAGGAAACACTGGCTGCCAACTGCTGACTGTGTTCAGATTCAGCATGGGCCACATCCCACCCCACATCCTTCCCACTTTCAGAATCAGATAGAGCGCAATTCAAATCTGTCTTCTCTCATTTACTGTGTGATCCTGGTCAATTCTTGTAAGCATTCTAAGCCTCAGTTTCCTCATCAGTAATGGGATGATCATACCAACCTTGCAGTGCTGTTGTAGGATCAAATAAAAGAAAGCATATAACTTGCCTGGAACAGAACCTTGCCTAGAGTAAATGGTGAACAAATATGGCTTCTCACTGCCATATTCTCACTGGGACAACAGGAAACTGAATAACATCAGCCACTCTGTCTGAAACAAATAGACTCTTCACACCAAGATCCTGATCAAGGAATCCCTGACCATCTTGGCAGGAACCGTAGCTGTCATCAGAGAAATCCCTCTCTTGGCCAGTCTTGGGCTACATTATGAGTCTGGACACATGTCTTCTGCTTACAACTTTGGTATTAGCTCCCTGAGTGATTTTAGGTGCACCATTTAACCATTTGCAAAATGAAGAGGTTAGAATAGTTGGCTTCTGATAACCTTTCTAGTTCTGATGGTATATTATTTTTCTTCTCCCTAGAGAGTTGTAGTTATTACTGAAATACTAAATATTATCACTAATATAATGTATGATAGATGATTCACAAGACAAAAATAACTAGCACCTGCCTAGTGGTTTAGCATATTCAAAGCAATTGTTTTTCACATGCATTGCCATGCCTGATCCTCACAACAAACCTATAAGGTAGTTAGCACTATCATCTATTGTGGTCACAGCCTCTAAGATGGCCCCCAGTAGTCCCTGCCTCCTGGAATTCATGACCTTGTGTAAGCCCCTCCCCTTGAGTATGGGCTGGACCTAGTGATTTGCTTCGAACAAATAGAATACAGCAAAGATGATGCAATGTCACTTCAGAGTAGGTTACAGAAGACTGACTTCCATCCTGCCCATATACCCTCTCCTGTCCTCTCACTTGCTCACCCTGATGAAGCCACCTGCTCCATTGTGAGCCCACTGGAGGGGCCCACTGGGTATGGAACTGAGGGCAGCTTCTGACCAACACTCAGTGAGGACCTGAGACCCTCAGTTTACCAACTTCAAGCAGTCGACTCCTTTCCCCAACCCCATGAGTGATCTTAAAAGTGAATTCTTCCCCAGTTGAGCCTTGAGATGACTGTGGCCCTGACACACACCTTGACTGCAGCCTGTGAGAGACCCTGAGCCAGAGGTCACAGCTCCCCTGTGCCTGAACTCCTGAGCCAGAGAAACCGTGAGATAACAAATGTTCATTGTTTTAAGATGCCATGTTTTGAGGTCATTTGCTATGCAGCAACAGATAACTAAATACATCCTTCTTTTAGACATGGGGAAGAGGAATGGAAACTCGGCTTCCTGGTAGCTTCCACCCTTAATGAAGAGTGGTTTAACTAAGAAACACTCTATAGGAGAACAACCAACTCCGTGTTGCCAAACCCATGTTTGGCAGAGAGTAGTGCCCTTCTCACTTGGCCTGACAGACCTGTGAGCATCAGGGCCTGGCGGGATATTCTTTACTTCAAAGACATAAGAAAAACATTGCCTCGAATTGGCAGACTCCCAAGCCCATGGATAAGGTGGGGGGAAAGGGAGGCTCACAACCAGCTCTGACCTTTAGGAAACTTCCCTGTGAGTCATCCCCAGAAACTGTACGAGCCTCCCACAGCCACGTGGGTGGGAAGGTGCTACCCTGCCTCCTCAGAGCATCTTCCTGAGATGAGGAGAGACTTCCAGTTACCCACAGAGTTAGAATTTATTCTCCCTTTTATTTGAAACTTCACACGAAGTACAGCGTTTGATCCTCACAATCTGGAGGACTCGATGGCCTTACCCCCACTTGACCCACCCAGGCTCTCCCAAGTCCATTGTTTGCTCAGGTTCATACAGTCAGAGGCAGTGCCAGGACCCGAAAGTCAATCTGTTGACCCAGAGTCCAATGTATTCCCCTAACACTAGGTACACTTCTCTCCCAAGAGCTAAGGAGCAGAGGGGTTGAGACACTTTGAAACAGAGAACTTCAGGGAGAGGATAATAAATGAAGACTAATAATGCAACTTTAGGCACTGCTATGCCTTGTGGGTCAGCAAAAAGGAGGCGAATCCAGCTCTGCCGCTGACCTGCTCACCTGACCTCACCTCTCTGATCCTCAGCCTGCTCATCGCTGAAAGGGGAGAGAGAAGAACAAGACCTTACTCCTCAAGGTCGTGGGGAGAGGTCAGTGAGATTGGGCATCTCGAGTGCCAGGCACAGCGTCTAGTCCATAGAAAGTGCACTCTGCCTACCTTATTCCTCTAGAACCTGTCTCTGGCCTCTCAGCCACTGTTCCTCCTGAAATTTTACCCCTTTGTCATTGTCAACAGAGTAGGAAAATGGGAGGCAGACTGACCTGGGCACCACTACACAGTAGAATCAGAGACATCCACTGAACAGGCCAGAGAGGAAAGGATACCAACATGCTGAAGGTCCCGTTTCCATTCCCCATCACAAGATACTTCGTTTCCCACTCCTATATTCCCTCCCTCCCTTTCTCCTTCCTACACAGTGTTTGCACTATCAGTGCACTGAGATATCTTTGCCCACAAACAAGGAATATGGAGCTTTACACAACAGCCCTTGACCTTCACCAAAAAGATAAAGGGAAAAGATCAGCACAAAAGGACAAAGAGATGAATGACCTCTTGCTTACGCCAGCTGGGTCACCACAATCTCATGCCCTCTCCTCAACCAAGCTTGCTTGCTGGGTGGCCTTGGGCCAGTTTCCTCCCTTCTCTGTGCCCCAGCATCCTCAGCTGGCATTCAACAAATTTCTTGAGCCTCCTGAGCCTCCAGGTTTAGTGCTAAGACCTGAGACAAGACAAGCAAAGACTTCAAAGGTGGGTCCCTTCCTGGAGGAGCCAAGACCCAATCAAGGGTCCCCTGCAATTCTATGCTGAGTAAAATAAGTCAGACAGAGAGAACAAACGTTATTTGATCCCACTTATACGAAGTAACTGTTACAGGTAAATGTATAGAGAAAAAAGCACAACTTTAGGCACTGGTTACCAGGGATAGGAGGAGGAGGAGGGAATGGGAGTCACTGGTGGAGAGACACTGAATTTCCATCTGGGGAGATGTTGATTGCCCAATCTTCTTTTCGAGGAGTGCCTGGTGCATTTGAACCACCAGGTTAGCAGTCAAATGCCTTAAGCACTATGCCACCAGAGCTCCCAGGGAGATGTTACACTTTTGGAAATGGACAGTGTGATGGTAGCACAACATTGTGAATGTAATTAATTCAAAATGAGTTGTACACTTAAAAATGGTTACAACGGAAAACTTCTTGTCACACTTATTTTTCCACAATAAAACGTAAAAAAAAGAAAGCTGCATGGGCAATAGTCTGTCAGCTGTTTTAAAAGACCACCCTGGCTGTGTTTAGAGCCCAAAACCCAGTGCCATCAAGTCGATTGCGACTCATAATTGCCCTGTAGGACAGAGTAGAACTGCCCTATAGGGTTTCCAGGCTATGATCTTTACAGAAACAGATTGCCACATCTTTCTCCCATGGAGTGACTGGTGGGTTCGAACTGCCAACCTTTTGCTTGGCAGTTGAGTGCTTTAACCACTGTGTCACTAGGGCACCTCGTGTATAGACCAGTTGTTCTTAGACTTTCCATGCATTCGAATCACCTAGAGGATTTACTAAAGTGCAGACTGCCAACCCCAACCCCAGAGTTTTGATTCAGCATTTCTGCAGGAGCCTGGTAAGTTGCATTTCTAACAAGTTGCAGGGAGATGCTGATGCTGCTGGTCCAGGGATCACACTCAGAACCATTGGCTTCGAAGACAGATTGTGGAGTTAAGACTAAAACTCAGATCTCTGGCTTCCAGCGCACTGTCCTCCCCTCTGCCTGAAAGCGTGTGTCATCTGGCCTGCACCGATGGACTCAAAACAGTTTGAATCACTAATTTAGAGTCATTTCCCCCATGCCTTAAACCTCAGTGCATTCACCCAGGTAAATACTCCATGGAGTTACAAGTAGATTATGCCCTTCAGGTTTGGGTCATTGAGTAAAATTTCAGGTTGCATTGTTCTCTAGGATCAAATCTTTTCTACAGGAAAAGAGGTTAGCAACACATTGCTTCAATCACCGACAATTTTTCTATTGCTCGTATCTGCACTCAGTGAGCTTTGGAATAGGTTTTACAACAGAGTAATCATTTTTCTTCCAAAAAGTTCTTTAGAATTTAATCTTCTGCCATATTCTTTAAGGTCCAACCTAGAAGGTAATTTTGAAACAACAGCACAGCTGAGTTACAAATACAAAGATTCTCTCTGTCTCTTAGACTCCGTTTTCTCATCTGTGAAGTGAAGCGTGGCCTGGAACTCCAGGCTGCTACCGGTACTAACATTCTATAGGTCTATGATTGTTTGAATTTAGGAGGCCCACTGTGTCAAACCTCTGAAAGCTAGTGAACCGAGCCTTGCTCCCCATCCCGACTGCCCATCCAGAGTAGCTCTGACAACTCAATAAAGAAACAGTGCAGGTTCAGTGGTAGCATCCTTGCCTTCCATGAGGGAGACCCAGGTTCAATTGCCAGCCAGTGCCCCTCATGCACAGCCGTCATTCAACTGTCAGTGGAGGCGTGTGTGTTGCTATGGCACTGAACAAGTTTTAGCAGAGCTTTTAGACAAAGTCAGACTAGGAAGAAAGTCCTGGCAAACTAGTTGTAAAAATCACCCAGTGAAAGCCCTGTCGACTACAATGGTTCAGTCTACGGCCCACCATGGGAATGATGCAGGAGGGCACAGATTTCACTTCATTGTGTATGAGATCACCATGAGTCTGGGGCCGACTAGACAGGAGCTAACAACCACAACAATAATAATAATTGTTATTATTATTGTGGGAGCTCTGGTGGCGTAGTGCTTAAGGTATTTGACTGCTAACCACAAGGCTGATGGTTCAAACCCACCAGCCACTCCTCAGAAGGAAGGTTGGGCAATCTACTTACGCAGAGATACCACCTCGGAAACCCAAGGAGGTGTTGCTATGAGTTGTGATCAACTTGACTTGATGGCAGTGAGTTTATTTTTATTGTTATCCCATCACCTAACAGGAGCTCTGGTGGCATAGTGCCTAAAGCATTTGACTGCTAACCAGAAGGCTGGTGGTTCAAACCCACCAGCCACTCCTTGGAAGAAAGGCTGGGCAATCTGCTTCCGTAGAGATACTGCCTCAGACACCCAAGGAGGGTTCGCTATGAGTTGGATCCGACTCAATGGCAACGGCACTGAGTTTGGTGTTTTTGGTTTTATCAACTAACAAGTACTGAGCACACATGCTCTAAGTGCTTTAACAAGCATTCATTCACCCAGGCCTCATCCCAACCGGGTGAGTTGGGGGGGAGGGAGGAATGATACTTCTATTTTCTATTTCCTCTAGCTGAGGAAATGGAGAGTGAGAAAAGTTGAGACACTTGACTGAACTCACAACACGAGGAAATAGTTAAGCCACAGCTTAAACCTACAGTCTCCAAGAAGAAGGGAACAAAACTGAGTTTGGGGTTCTGACAGAACCACATTGAATTCCCGTTCTATACCTCAGCCAGATGATCTTGGGCAAGTTATTTCAACTCTTAAACTCCATTTCCTCACGTGTAAAATTGACATCAATAGTTTGGTGCTTGACTGATAGTTGTGAGAATTCCTCATGGAATTCTCATGTGCATGCAGCTGGCACCTGGTAGACATATTCAGGAAATGATAGTCTCTCTTCCCTTCCCTGAGGGGTCACCCCGCCCCTTCCCCAGCCAGCAGCCCAGCTCATGCCTGGTCTGGCCACGAGTGTTTGTTGACACCACATCCGGGCTGCATGGTGTTGTCACCATACATTACACCACCACACCTCAGCAGTGACATAACCCCCTAATACCTCCCTGTCCCCTCCCACCCCGGACTGGCGTAACCCAGGCTGCTGACACATCCTTGCTGAAATTTGAAACCAGATGCTCTGTGTTCATCTGTTTGCTGGCTTGTTGGAAGGCCAAGCCAAGTCCAGCCCTCTTAAATACATCTCCCTCTCTTTCCTGACTTCAGAAGTCTGAGGAGGTTACTGGAGCCAGGAGCCAGGGTGGGCATCCACAGAAGCAGCACCAGGCCCAGCCCATCCAGCACATCCTGTCAGTTCCTGAGGCCAATGGAATGAGCCACGGAGGTGAGGTGTTAACATGGCAGCATGAGGAAATAGGCCTGCCTGTTGAAACCCATTTCTCCGTGATGAATGCCAAAAGGGGATGGACAACTACAGAGAGTCAGAGGATCTCAGTTCCCAAGAACATGTGTCCATTCACTCACCCATTCAAAATTCTCGTTTGAGCACTAACTATGTGAGAGGGTCGCTGACTGGAAACACTGTCATGATTAAGACCAGATCAGAGGTTCCAGCCCCACAGAGCATCACATTCTAGTGGACAGTGCTGATGATGACCAAGTAAACTCATAACTCAGCAAGAGAGCTTCAAATTGTGAGGAGTGTTTTGATGGAAGCAAACATGCTGACATGAGAGGAACTGAGGCAGAGGAGTGGGCACTAACTTAGTGGGGGGCCTAAACTAGGCTTCTCACAGGAGGTCATTGAGCAAAACCCAGAAGACAAGAAGGAGCCTCAACTCAACTGTGCAGAGAGCTGGGGTGGAAATTCCAGGAGAGGGGACCGCAGACGCGTAGGCATGAGGTAGGGAAAGAGGTTGCTGGCTCAGAGACTAGGAAGGGGCCTGCATGGATAGAGCACAGAGGGTGAGAGGAGGAGGGAGCACTGAGAATCCTCCAGGTGCCAGAGCACACAGAGCCTCACAGGCCATAGCAGGGCTAGGACTTTATACCAAGGGATGGAAAGTCTTGGTAGGGTTTCAAACACTCTGGAAGACTCTTCCCTTTGTGAGGCCTCGGGTCCCACATGCCAAGTGCAGATCCTGGGGGACAAGTGTGAGCCACATGGCTCCACTCAATTAGTGGAATGGAGGGGGCCTCAGAATCAGCCTAGATCAAGGCCCTTCCACTTTGTCGATGGGGTAACAACCCAGACGTGGGAGGGATGCACCCAAGGTCACACCATGTGGCTATGGCAGAGCAGGAACCAGACCCAGCACATAGGAAGTGAAAGTAAAGCCCACATCTTTTAGCAGTTACTATGTGGGATTTCCTTTGAATTGCCACATCAACCCCGCTTCTTCACAGGATTCTTCAGATGAGAACTGGGAAGTACGAGAGAGAGAGAGAGTGATTTCATGGAGGTCCCACGGCCAGAGGAGCTGAGACAACCAGGATCGGAGCCCAAGTTCCTCTGATGCCAACACCCACGCCCTTCACTGGGCTGTTAGGATTTAAGCAGGTACTCCTAGAGACCCAACCTGCCAATGCCCCAGGCACTTCCTGAAAGCTACTTAGAATGTTCTTCGAAAAACTCCTCTGGGCCCAAGTTGATGAAATAGTCCGATTCTCCTCATGCATCAGGTCTTTGAGAAACAAACTAACCCATTTTTTAAAACAGACCAAGGAAAACCTTTATAAATTGGTGGTGATGGTGTTAGCTGCCTTGAGTTGACTCCCAAATGATGGTGACCCCATGCACAACTGAAGGAAATGCTGCCCTGTCCTGTGTCATCCAATGATGGATACGGATCAGACTGGAACCCAGAGGGTTTTCACTGGCTGATTTTCAGAACTAGATCCCCATGTCTATCTTCCTAGTCTGTCTTAGTCTGGAAGCTCCGCTGAAATCTTTTCAGCATAACGGCAACTCCACTAACAGACAGGTGTTGGTACATAATGCGCATTGGCCAGGAATTGAACCTGGGTCTCCTGCACCAAAGGCAAGAATTCTGCCACTGAACCACCACTGCCCCCCTCACTATGCATACCCTACAAGTCCCATAATCCAATTCATCTCTGTGAATTTACATCACAACTGACCTAGTGCAGAAGAATTTTTCTTTGTAAATTATCTAGATTTGTTCCCACAGTACTGTGGATTTCAAACTTCAAACTGTGGATAACAAACTTGTGTTTGTTAAAACACAAGCTGCCGGATCTTGTACCCAGGGTTTCTGATTCAGGAATGTCTAAGATGAAGTCTTTATAACAGGCGAAACTCCCAGGGGATGCTGATGATGCTGGTTCAGGGGCCATCACACTTTGAGAACAACTGCTGTGGTGGACACTGTGGTGGCCTGCCTAGACCTCCTTCAGGACCAGGGCACTCATTTTCCTAGACAGGAGTGTTGGCTGCTGGCAGCTCGGAGCCAAGTCTCTCCAGGAGCTGCCTTTAACTGAAAAGAACTGCCTCACCCAAAATGATTCTCCTTCCCTATGAGCATGTAGAAGTTCAGAGGCTTAGTTTAGGATGACTCCAAGGAACGAGCTCAGCATGAGAGAGCTCAGCATGTGGGGTCAGCTGAGACCTCTGTTGCAACTGCATCAGAGTTTTCAACTTCTCCCTCTTCTCAATCCTTGACTCTCTATTCCCTTACAGGTGTGGTTCCCAAAGCAGTCCCCAATAAACACTCTATATTCAAATTTCTGCTTCAGAGTCTGTTTCCCAGGATATCTGACTTCAGCTAATTGGTTCCAGAAGTGGGGTGGTATGAGGAAGTTGACTCCAGGAGGCATTGGCACTGGATCACCCATTTGCTGACTGGCTCACAATGAGTGCTCCATCTCTGGGGTGGTAGGTGGATGTGGTGTAGTGGTGCAATGGGAAACTATTCACTGGAGGTGAATTCGCATGTTGCGTATGGAAGGAAATGCACTGGTGGGTGCAGCATCTCAGGCTTTTAGGAGGTTTAGATCAAACTGTAATTATAATGATGTTAGAATTGGATAGCTCTTGCTGAGTGTCATCAATGTATTGGAAAGACAATGAAAATCACCAATTCAAGTCAAGATAGTTGTGAAATGCAAAGTCTTTTTTGGCAACAAATAAAGAGCTCTTGTCTCTTGCAGCCAGAAGACAGGAAAGGTTGAGAACCATGTCCAGGTTTCGATTATAAAAGTAACAGAGCACCAGAGAATTCTCAACCTAGTGTCATGTAATGGTAATGACTTTAATTAGAAAGGACTTGGGATAAGTATATCAGAGTGAATACACTCAAGAACCTTAAACCCCTGATCTTCCAGAACTCTCAGCCTGCAGAAGTGACCCACAACTCCTAGTAAACACTAGTGCTCCCTACCCCCCAGCTTAAAGAGGATGCAGAGGCCTCTACATTGTAAGAAAATGCATGGCCCTCCCCACTTTGACATCCTCACCCCACCCCACTCACTTTACCTCTTTTTTGCCAGACCCATAACTAGGGCCAAGTTATAACATTACTCAGCAAAAAAAGAATGCTGAGTTTGTTAGGTCTCCCTGACAGCAACAGAGATAATGTTGTTGTTGTGTGCTGTTTAGTCCAACTCATAGCAACCCTATAGCATAGAGTAGAAGTGCTCCACAGGGTTTCCAAGGCTATAAATCTTTACGTAAGCAGACTGCCACATTTTTATCCTGTGGAGCAGCTGGTGGGTTCAAACTTTTGACCTTTCAGTTAGCAGCGAAGTACTTGACCACTGTGTCACCAGGACTCCTCAATAGGGGTAATGTTGTTACTGTTGTTGTTGTTGTTGTTTGGAGCTGTTGAGTTGGTTCCAACACATAGTGACCCTGTGTACAACAGAAAGAAACACTGCCCAGTCCTGCACCATCCTCACAATCATTGTTATGCTTGAGCCCATTAGCCACGGTGTCAATCCATCTCATTGAGGGGCTTCTTTTATTTCACTGACCCTCTACTTTACCAAGCTTGATATCCATCTCCAGGGACTGATCCCTCCTGACAACATGACCGAAGTACAAGAGGTGACATCTCACCATCCTTGCTTTTGAGAAGCATTCTGACTGTACTTCATCCCAGACAGATTTGCTTGCTCTTCTAGCAGTCCATGGTATATTCAGTATTCTTTGCCAATACCATAACTCAAATGCATCAATTCTTCTTCGGTCTTCATTAGTCGTTGTTTAGTCTTCACATGCATAAGAGTCAATTGAAAATACCATGGCTTGGGTCAGGTGCACCGCTTCTTCAAAGTGAAATCTTTGCTCTTTAATACATTAAAGAGGTCTTTTGCAGCAGATTTACCCAATGCAATATGTCATTTGATTTTTTGACTGCTGCTTCCATGGGCATTGATTGTAAATCCAAGTAAAATTAAATCCTTGACAACTTCAATGTTTTCTCCACTTATCATGCATGATGTTGTTTTGGGTTCAGTTGTGAGGATTTTTGCTTTCTTTTGTTGAGGTGTAATCCAAACTAAAGACTATAGGGTTTGATCTTCATCAGTAAGTGTTTTAAGTCCTTTTCACTTTAAACAATAACATTTTGCTGAAAATAATTCAGAAAATGTTGCAGCAGTACATAGACAGGGAACTGCCAGAAATCCAAGCTGGATTCAGAGGAAGAAGAATGAGGGATATCATTACTGGTGTCAGATGGATCTTGGACCAGAAAGATGTTTGTCTGTCTTTTATTGACTATGCAAAGGCATTTGATTGTGTGGATCATAACAAATTACAGATAACATTATGAAGAAAGACTAAACTGCCAGAACACTTAATTGTACTCATGGGGAAACTGTACATAGATAAAGATGCAGTTGTTCAGGACAAAAAAAAAGGGGAGGTGGGGAGAATTGCATGGTTTAAACAAAGGAAAACTGTGTGTCAGTGTGTCTTCTTTTATCATACTTATTCAATCCAAATGCTGAGCAAATAATCCAAGAAGCTGGACTAGATGAAGAATGCAGCATCAGGGTTAGATTAATAACATGCAATATGCAGATGGCACAACAACAGAGATAATAGAATCCCAAAATAATAGATGCCAGGTGGCACTTAACCATCAGAAGTAAGATGTGCACAAATATTATAATAAGCAACAAAGTCATGGAGGCCACTAGAGACCTAACCTAAAGAGAGTTAGAAAGATGCTTCACTCCTACAGAAGTAGATTGGCCAGTCTTCCTTCCACGGAGTGGCTGGTGGGTTTGAACCACCAACTTTCTGGTTAGCAGTCAAATGCTTTAGGCACTACACCATCAGAGCTACCAAGATGCTCCATAGAACAGGATATTCCTATGGGCGAGCTAGATGGTCAACAAACAAGGAAATGGTTCTATCTATGCAATCAAAACAAATAAAAGATTGCATTCCTTTGCCTAGTTTCCAGATCTAAGCCCATTTTTATATATGGAACCCACGGATTGAAGGAAAGACCAAACTGCCAGGAAGTAATATCTCAAAGCGACCTCCAGCCTTTTACTCGACAACTTACACTAAAACCAAAAAACCAAACTCACTGCCGTCGAGTCAGATCCAACTCATAGCAACCACTCCTTGGGTTTCCAAGGAGGTATCACTTTCCTTGTGAGGAGTGGCTGGTGGGTTTGAACCCCCAGCCTTCTGGTTAACAGTCAGATGCCTTAGGCATTATACCACCAGAGCTCCCATATCTCCATTTAATTTACAAATCTTGTCCCTGAAAAAAAAAAAGAAAGGAAAGAAAGATCCTAAAGGATGACACTGATGTAAAAACAACCAAGCAGTAGCCCTAATTATAACTGCTGTACTATATATATAGCATTTTTACTAGAGGGGATGAACACAGCCTCAGATACCTGAGATGTGACCACTGAGGTGATGAATGGGTTCCTTTCCATCTCTATCAGGAAGGAAGACCAGAAGCAGCTCATGTTCATGTGGGATGGACAACACAATACTTTTACAGTCTCCTCCTAGGGCTATATTAACTCTCCAATTCTCTGTCATAATATAATCTGAAGATAGTTGAACCATGTGGACATTGCATAGAATATCACATTGGTCCACTCTGTTCATGACATCATATTAATCAGACCAGATGAGCAAGAAATGGCAAGTACCTTAATTATTGAAATTGTAGCGAAGATTCATGGAGACACGACATGAGAACCTGTCACAATGTCTGACACATAATTAGCACTTACCAAGTCACTGTTTTTGCTACCCAGTTTCTATGCTAGGGCCCTAGAGGATTTTGGATAGTCATAACAGGAAACAAAACAAAACCACATCTGCTAGAGTTTTCTTGACAGCACACAACACCATCCCAACTTGGGGAAAGTTGTACTTCTCTTTCAGAACCAAACTCTATGGGCTGAGATCCATCAGGACAGGCTACCAAAAGAGTGGACCTTTAGGGATCATCTAGTCCATCTCCTTCAATGGACAGAACAGAGGTCCAGAGACGGAAAACAGCAAGTGACCTACTTTGCAGAAGGCTTTAGGCTGCAAGTAATGGAACCAAATCAACAAGAACTGAAACAAATGAGAATATGTTTGGTCATATAAGAAGTCCAGAAGTAGATTGCTGCTGGCATGGTTTGGCTTCTTATAGATGCTATCAGAGACTCTGGGTCATCCCATCTTCCTCCTCTGCCATACTTATATGGATGGTCCTCAAGGCTTTCTGCCATAGAACAAGGATTGACCAACCTGAAGTCTTCACCCCCAGTCCTGCACCTGCAGAGGAGCCAAGATTCAGGGCAAGACAACTAAGCTGTGGTTTGGCATTTGCACCTATGATAGCATCATGCAAGAAAAAATAATGCTGGGTTTCCCAAGCCAATTCAAGTCAGGTTCTGGACCCAAGGCAAAGAACAGAGTCATGGAGGAGGTCTACAATTCTTATCCTCACTAGGAGCACTTTGTCAGTGTCCCTGGCTGGCACCCTCTGACAGTCCATTCTCAGCCAGAACTTTAGCCCTAAGAGTAGGAAGCTTTTCCCTGGGCAGCTAGTAACAAGGGTCACAAGCAAGTCACAGACAGACTTGGCCACTTAAAAAAAATAAAACCATATAGACCTGGGCTTAAGCCAAGCCCGGGGTAAGAGGGATCCCTCCAACATCTGAGATGGAAGGACATTTGAAAACATCTTACTCAGTGGTTCCCAAAGTGTGCTTCAAGGCACCTAAGAAGGTCCCCTTCCCTTTCAACAAGGCCATGTCTGCCTTCATATATTTAACCCATCAGGCTTCCATGAAGCAAGTCATCTGAACAAAATAGGTTCTGGGATGGAGGGGAAGAAGAAGAAGAAACGGTTTGAAAACTCCTGACCTATTCCAGTGCTTTGGTGTAACAGAATAGGAACAGAGGCCCAGAGAGCACTGATATACACAAACAGGTTAAAACAGACTCAGAACAAGAAGCAGATAAGTTGATTCTAGCTCAGTGCTCAGGAGAAAACTGGGATCTCAACTCACTGGGCGGGGGGAGGAGGAAGGGCAGCTGGGTAGGGCACAGGCTTGTCTGTTCAGCAAAAGAACTTTGCTTCCTCTCTGGAACTATTCACAACTTCAAGAGTGGTTTCCAGCACATAGTAGAGTCTCAATAAAGTGTTATTTAATATCGTGTGTTTGATCAGTATGGCCTAGAGTGATAGCTTTCAAACATTTGCCCCCAAAAGACGCATACATAGTGACAAACAACACAATACACATACATATATCTGAAGCAAAATTTTCAGAAACCAGTCTTTAAGGTTTGCTACAAGCAATGCACTCATCTGTTTTCTATTCTATTCCTTCTAAAAAAAAAAAAAAATTAACGAACTTTTTTTAGAGCAGTTTCAGGCTTACTGGATAACTGAGCAGAAAGTACAAAGAGTTCCAAACACTTCCTCTCCTGCCTGCCTACCGTTTCCCCTATTAGTAACATCTTGCATTAATATGGTACCTTTCTTACAATTGATGAACCAATATTGACACACAATGATAACTGAAGTCCATGGTTTACATTAGGGTTCACTCTGTGTTGTACAGCCCTAAAGGTTTTGACAAATGCCTAACGTCATGTGTCCACCGTTACTGTATCACACAGAATAGTTTCACTACCTAAAGAAAGCTCTGTGTTCTTCCTGTTCATCCCTCACCCTCTCCCCATGAACCTCTGGCAACCACTGATCTTCGACTGTCTATGGTTTTGTCTTTTCCAGAAAGTCATAGTGTTGGAATCAGACTTTATGTAGCCTTTTCAGACCGGCTTCTTTCACTTAGCAATATTCATTGAAGGTTCCTCCATGTCTTTTTGTGCCTTGATATAGCTCATTTCCTTTTTTATTGCTGAATAATATGCCATTGTACGGATGTATCACAGTTTGTTTATCCACTTACCTATTGAAGGACACCTAGGTGGCTTCCAAATTTTGCAATTATATATAAAGCTGCTATAAACATTCTTGCATAGGTTTTTGTATGGATGTAAGTTTTCAACTCAGTTGGATAAATATCTAGGCACACAATTTCTGAGTCATATGGCAAGAGTATGTTTAGCTTTTTTAAGAAACTGTCAAAGTTGCTGTATCATTCTGCATTTCCACCAGCAACGAATGAGAGCTCCTATTGCTCCACAAACTCTCCAGTGTTTGGTGTTGTCCAATTTTAGCCGTTCTAATAATGGGCAATCCTACTTCCGTAGTGATACTGCCTCGGAAACCCAAGTAGGGATCGCTATGAGTCGGGGCTGACTCGACAGCACATAACAACAACAACAACAATAAGTGTGTAGTGGGATCTCATTGTTGTTTAAATGTGAAATTCCCAATGATGTTGAGGGAGCTCTGCTAGCGTAGTGCCTAAGGTACTTGACTGCTAACCAGAAGGCTGGCGGTTCAAACCCACCAGCCACTCCTCAGAAGGAAGGTTGAGCAATCTACTTCCCTAGTGATACTGCCTCAGAAACCCAAGGAGGGGTCACTATGAGTCAGGTCTGACTCGATGGCACATAATAACAACAAATGATGTTGAACATCTTTTTATATGCTTCTCTTCCATCTGTATATCTTCTTTCATGAGGGGTTTGTTAACATCCCTTGCCCACTTTTTTTTTCTGTAGTAAATATGTAAGTAACAAAGCAGTTGACATTTCAACAATCTTCATATGTACCAAAAAAAGAAAAAAAACCTCACTGCTGTTGAGTCATTTCTGACTCAACGTGACCCTTCCTTGTGTGTCCACAGCAGTACCTCTATGGAAATAGGAAGTAGATTGCCCAGTCTTCCTTTTGAGGAGTGGCTAGTGGGTTTGAACTGCCAGTCTTCTGGTTAGCAGTCAAATGCCTTAGGCACTACACCATCAGAGCTACTTTCATATGTACAGTGATATTAATTATGGGCATCATGTTGTTCAAACATCACCCTTAGAGCCCTGGTGGTGCAGTGGTTAAAGCACTGGGCTACTAACTGAAAGGTCAGCAGTTTGACCCTACCAGCTGCTCCATGGGAGAAAGATGTGGCCGTCTGCTTCAGTAAAGATTTATAGCCTTGGAAACCCTATGGGGCAGTTCTACTCTGTCCTATAGGGTCACTATGAGTTGGAATCAATTCAACAACAGTGGGTTTGGTTTTGGGGGGATTTTGTAGTTGTTAGATATAAGTCCTTTATCAAATATGCATTTTACAAATTTTTTCTGCTGGTCCATAGCTTGCCTTTTCATTCCCTTAATGTTCTCTTTTTTAATGCTGATCATGTTCCACTTCAACATATTATCATGTCATATCATATGTCATATGATCATGTCCCACCTCAACATATTATTATGTCATATCATATGTCATATGATCATGTTCCACGTCAACATATTATCATATGTCATGTGAGCATGTTCCACCTCAACATATCATATTGTCATATGTCATGTGATCATGTCCCACCTTAATGCATCATATGTCATGTGAGCATTTTCTACCTCAACATATCATATGTCATGTGAGCATGTTCCACCTCAACATATCATATTATATCATATGTCATATTATCATGTTCCACTTCAACATATTATCATGTTATATCATTTCTCATGTGATCATGTTACATCACATCATAAAGAAAATAAAAATTCTCACAACTGGGCCAATAAGCAGCATCATGATAAATGGAGAAAAGATAGAAGTTATCAAGGATTTCATTTTACTTGGATCCACAATCAACACCCATGGAAGCAGCAGTCAAGAAATCCAACAACATATTGTACTGGACAAGGCTGCTGCAAAGGTCTCTTTAAAGTGTTAAAGAGCAAAGTGGGTTTGAACAGCCAGCCTTCTGGTTAGCAGTCAGATGCCTTAGGCACTACACTACCAGAGTTCCCTTGAAGGCTAAAGGTGGGCCTAATCTACGCCTTGGTATTTTCAATTGCCTCATGTGCATGTGGCTGGGCAGCGTTTCATTCTGCTGTACACAGATAAGGTCCATGTGAGTCAGATCTGACTCAACTGCACCTAACAACATGTTCCACTGGATTGATCTCATAATGCAGTAATAGTTAACAATCTCCAGTTTGAAAAATTTGAGCACAGCAGTCAATGCTGTGTTGGAATCCATTTTCTGCCATTTTCATGCTGAGAGCCCTTGAGCAAAGCATGAACCTCTCCCAGCCTCCGATTCCACCTTATAAACTGCAGGTTTTCACCCCACCTCCTGAAGAGGATGAATGTAAGGACTGAGTGTATATAAACTCCAAAGCACCACATCTGAGGCACAGTGAACATTCAATAGGTAGATGTCAATACTCCACATGAGGAACCAAGAATCACAGCTAGGAGAAATGTGAATCCCTTCTAACTGATACTTTCATCCTCCCAAGGACCCACACATCACAAAAGGATTCTTCCCTGTCAGTAGCTGACAGCAACAGGAAACTCACGACCTTACATGGCCAGGTGCTGCACACAAGCTTTAGATGAGACATCCATGAATAGGGCACTAATCCTGCCCTGGAGGAGCTTAGATTCCAGAGATGAGTCTTAAACCAACTATTACACAAAGGAGTGCTGCCCTACACAGAGTGAAGACAACAGGCTTACAGCTCAGAGATGAGAGCTCTTTCCTCCAACTGAGGAGATCAGGGAGGCTCTTGAGGCAGGATCCATGTCCATCTTGCTCAACAAGGGAGCCCCAGGCCCCAGCACAGCCTGATCATTAAACGCATCCAAAAGAAAATGGCCTGGATTCAGACAGGCAGGGATGGGCAGAGGGAGGACATTCAAAGCAAGGAATTCCATAAGGAGTCACTTCTAGGAGATCCAGGATGACTTAATCTAATGAAATCCAAACCCATCCCAGAGAAAACTGAACCCACGACCCTACGAATCTTTCTCCCCATAACTCCATATTGACCCTGACAAACTTGAAAAGGAAACGTTCCCATGTATGGGAAATAGAGTCCCAGTCTTGGATCTCTCTCATTCAAGCCTGGTGACCTTGAGTAAGTCACTTCCCTGCAGTCTCAAATGAAGGGTATTGGGCAAGATATTATCTAAGATTATGTCTGAGCTTAACGTATGTGGTTCTATAAGCCACTCTGCCTTCCCTTCTCTCCCTTCCAGCCACAAAGGAGCTGCCCATTCTGAGCTGCTGTTGTTTTTCTGGATATTTGGCATATACACATGAGCCACAAATAGCGGAACACAAACTGTTCTGGCTACTATTGCTGCAAAGCATAATGCCCCACACTTAGAAGTATAAAACAACCGCCATTTTATTTTGCTCATGATTTTGTGGGTCAGGAATTCAGAAAGGGCTTGACTTAGAAGTTCTTGCTTGGAATCTCTCACGAGATTGCAGTCAATGTCTGCTGGGCAGCAGTCATCTGAAGACTCAATTGGCCTGGATGCCCAAGGTGGCTTAGTCACGTCCAATATCAGTCCAAGATGGCTGACAGTTGAAGTTGGCTCTTGGCTGGGAGCTCAGCTGTACCTCTCCAGCATGGCGATCTCAGGGGAGTCTGGGTCTTATATGGTAGCTGGCTTGGGTCCCAAGGGTCCCAAGAGAACCAGAAAGAAGCTCCTTGGGCTTTTATGACTCCCTTTGAAAGTCATACAGCAAAACTTATGTCATTCTATTAATAACCAGAGAGTAAGGCAGCTCAGATTCAAGGGGAGAGAACAGAGATCTCTCAATAGAAGGTGTGTTAACAAATTTACAGACTTGTCCTAAACTTCCACACAAGGGGTCAGCCTGCCCTTGATGGAACACTGATGCAGCGGTGCATGGTTTTGGCCTCCCATGATCACTGTTCCTCCACTACTCCAGGGCTCTCCTATTATTCTGGAATATGCACACATATCTTGACGCCTCCTGCTTTGCCAGATCTTTCTTTGTTAGTTTCTTCCTCTCTTCAAACTTTCAAATGTGCCATTCCTTCAAGATCCTGTTCTATGAAAGCTCCTAAAAGGTTAATTGAACACTGAACCCTATTAAACAAGCTCATCTCCAAAAGGCCTTTTATGAAGTGACCAAAATAAGGCAATTTCAGACATTGGGGCAGGTAAGCAAAGAAGATAAGGGTGTATATTCTGAGTCATGATGGATTTCTGATGTGCACTGAGGCCCTGCATTTACAGTGTATCGTCAAACAGAAAAGCCCCCAGTGGGGCTCCATGTGGAAAAAGACATCTGACATGACTGATTACTAATTTGTTTGTAATGAAGCATGTGGTTCAAACTCATGTCAGGCACAGTGCCATGCAGATTTGACCTGAGTTGGATGGGACAGCACCCTGTCCATCAGCAGCACTCAGAATAGCATTTATTGTATCCCTAACTGTTACCTCCTGTTAAACAAGTAGCCTAGATCCTTAAACCAAAGAGGAAACTCCTCAGCACTTAACCTAAGGAAGCAGCAGAGCATTTAAAGAATTGGAATGAAGTGGATGGTAAATAAAAAGATGAGATGTAACAGGTGGGAGGCAGTGGAAAGTGCCTGTAATACTCACTCCTGGGACCTTTACCATTTCCTGTCTCTTCCAGGAAGCTTTCCTCCCGGATGCCCACAGGGCGACACCTTCACATCATCCAGCTCAAACTCCACCTCCTTTGCAAGGCCTTCACTGACCACCCAACCTTCTCAAACCCCCTTCTGTTACTGATTTTTCTAATCTCCACCTATAAATACTCTCTGTTCATTTGTTTGTATTCTGTCTTCCCTACATAAGAATATAAATTTCATGAGAGCAGGAACATTGTCTTTTCCTAATTTCTGTTGTGTCTGCCTTTCCGAGAACCACTATCTGGATACATAGTGTTATTGTTAGTTGGCGTAAGATTGCCTCCAGCGCATGGTGATCTTATGTATAAAAGAAGAGAATGTTGCCTTCTCCTGTGCCATATCCACAATCTTTGATACGTTTGAGCCCACTGCTGAAGGCCTTTAATAAGGCCTAGTGGTGGTGGTACGTGCTGTCAAGTCTACTGAGACTCAAAACAATCCTATAGGACAGAGTAAAACTACCCCATATGGTTTCAAAAGCTATAATCTTTACAGAAGCAGACTGCCCCATCCTTCTCCCATGGAGAAGCTGGTAGTTCTAACCACAACCTTTCGGTTAGTGCTTAACCATTGTGCTATCAGGGGTCCTTTTAATAAGGCCTACTATAAATTAATTATAAATAATTTTTGAATGTTTGAATCATTCAACCAGTAGATCTCTTTGGAATGTATCCAAGTGAGATAGAGCACAATGAAACAGAGCAGACAGAATGAGATGGGTGGGGTGAGGTAGATCAGGTAGGTCAAGAAGGCATGAAGTGGAGAAGCACTCAGCTGACAGCATCAGGATTGACTGGAGGAGTGGTTTCAACCCTGGGTGCACATTGCAATCATCTGTGAGTTTTAGGCAATAAAGATGCCCAGGCCCACCAAATGGATGTTCAGATCCAATTGGTCTGGGATGAGAGTCTAAGCACCAATATTTAAAAAAGCTTTCTGTGTGTTGATTTGACTGCCACATTTTTTCCCACAGAGTGGTTGATAGGTTCAAACCTTTCGGTTAGCAATTGAGTCCTTAACCACTGTGCCACCAGGGCTCCTCTCTGTAAAGATTACAGCCTTGGAAACTATATAGAGCAGTTCTACTCTGTCCTATAGGGTCCCTATGAGTTGGACCCAACCCATTGATGGGAATGGGTTGGGTTGGGTTGGGTCCTGCCACAGAGATGCACTAGGCCACGTCTACCTAGATTTTCTTCCCATCATCCTTGGTTTCCAGAGCACGCAAGCCACTCTGAGTCTCATGATCCAGTCTCCATAGGTTACCGGCTGCCAGGCAGTGGGGGCTCAGGTGGAGGAGGCCCTTTGAGTCACTGAGGAAACCAAAGCTCTAGGTTCCTGTAGCCGGACTCCCAGGCCCTGCAGGCCACACCTCAATACTTTGGAAATGCATAATTCACACCCTCCTCCTCCTCCCACGGGCCTGGGGCTGCTGATTCATTTTGAGAAGCTCCACTTTCCACAGCAGCAGGAGGAAGGACGGTCGCCCGCCAGAGCCATGCGCGTTCGCTATGATTCATCAGATCATCTGCAATCGCCTCAAAATAGCCCTTACGCAATCCAGGAGTTGCTGGGAGCCTCGCAGTGCAGGGGCTTCCCCCTCTTAGTCACCCTCTGTGCCTGGGTCCTCTTCCACACAGCCACGGGAACACAGAGGGACAGGCACATGCCCAAAAGAGGAACTTGGGAAATGAGCAAGCTGGGTGAAGGCCACCCCTCACTGTGGGCAACTGTGATGAGGCAAGATCGCAGCTGTGCGGATCCTGTAGAAGTGAATGTGCACCGTAAACAGAATCGCCCAGGGTCCAGGGTGGCTGCTGCTCTGAGTGCCGCGGTCCCAGCAATCTGTGGAAGAAAGGTCTGGACGGGGCCGATGTGCTTCATCCAGGGGGGTGGGTGTTCAGTGGTGCGACAGGCTGCAGGCTGTGCTGACGCTGGTCCGAGCCTGGGAAGGAGGCAGAGACAGCAGAGGTGATGGGGATGTTCACTCGATGGTCTCCTGGCCCTGAAGAACCCCCAGAGGGCCCTGGGTTTTGTGGTTCTGGCTGCTCCCAGAGTCACCTGGAGGAGCTCTGGATTAACAGGGATGCTCAAGTCTCATGTCCAGAAATGGATTCAATCGACAGGTGTGGGGCATGGGCACTAGCATTTTTGGGAAAGCAGACATTTTCAAGTTGGGAACTACTTCCCTAGTCCAGCCCTGCACTTTGCATGTGAAGAAACCAGAGTCGTAGACCCAAGGTCACACAGCAGCTAGTGGCAAAGGTGGGACAAGAACCTTACCACGGCCTACAAAGCCCTGCATGACCTGGCCGCCCTGTTACCTCCTTAGCTCTCTGGCCTTCCCCCGACCCCACCCCTTTCCTACCTCCATAGGTTGTTGTGGCCACACTAGCCACTTTGCTCAAACACATCAAGCACCCCCCGCCTCAGGGCACTTTGCACTGACTTATCCCTGCTTTGACCTCCCTCCCATCATTATGGTCTCACTCTAAGATCAGCTCAACAAGCTCCCTTGACCACTCTTCTAAGACAGAGGCCTTTCCATTGCTTTCCATTCCCGTACCTGGCTTTATTTGATGTCACAGCACAACCAGACCTTGCATTACATCTGTATTTGTTTATTACCTGTTTCCCCTTTAGAATGTGAGCTCCAGAGTTGAGGCTTCACCTCCTGCCCTAGCCACAGCACTCACACAATGCCTGGCACTTAGCAATTCCTCACTTAATATGTGTTGAACGAATGGGTGACCCCAAGGCAGTCAATGTTCACACTGACCATAATACCTCCACCCATATCTCACCAGACTGGTGAACCAACTGTCCCCAGAGCCCCCAGTGTTACAGTTTCTCTTCAAGGATTACCTCAAGAATGTCCCAGAGCCCAGATCTTTTCTTGGTATGAACCTCTCTCAGGCTTGTCCATGGAAGACTAAAGGCTGATTTGTGACTAGCTCACCAGGGTGATCACAAGCAAAAAAACAGCCACCCAGACCCAGAAACTTCTTGGAGAGGTCCTTCTGATGATACCCCCACTGATCAAACTATATTCAGACTCCTGTGGGCAACGGGCCTTTACAGTATACTAGCCCTCTGCTTATTACTTTACAACCACCATCTTGTTTTCAACCAGTCATAATTCACATGAGTATACCTGTTTATCAGTCACAAAATGATTTTACTACTATACTCGTTCCTCAGAGCAGCTGAGACCTGGATGGTATTGTTCCTTCATTTTATAGATGAGGCTCCGGGAAAGTCAATGCCGTTACCCAAGATCATAACTAATGATGAAGCCAAGATCAACTTGAAGCTGAGTCTTGGCAAAAGCCAGTCCTCAGCTGCCTAGTGTGATGCTTTCAATCAACCATGAGCGATCAGGAGGGCAGCATTTGCACAGGGATCTAGCTCAGGGGGCAGGAATGCAAAGGAAAGAAGGACACAGGGAAAAGGTAACCACAGGGAGGAAGTGGGAAGAGAGCTATTACATTATGGGGATTGCAATCAATGTCATGAAACAAAATGTATATGAACTAAACAAAACAAAATGTGTATGAACTATTGTATGGAAAATGAATTTGCTCTGTAAACTTTCAGCCAAATGAAAAATTAAAAAAAAAAAAACCAAAAACTTAGTGTGATTTATCATCCACCTACTAAGCTCATGTTTGACTGATGCCAAAAA
>NW_006921693.1:4694149-4695456 GCF_000298275.1 Orycteropus afer afer
TTCAGTGGGCCGGGAGGAGAAGGCAGAACTGAAGCCCAGCCCCTGGAGCCTGGCACTTTGAACTCGGAATTAAAGCCTCCAAATTGTAAGAAAAAACTCCTGTTTGTTAAAGTCGTCCCATTTGTGGTATATTCTTGTAAGAGCGGTACTAAGGTAACCAGAACACCATCTATTTCGGTTTGTGCCCTCCAAAGCCAAGCTTGAGACAAGGGCTAAGCTTCAGCTGGCTTGTTTAGGAGATGACCCAGGGACATGGGTGTGAGGAGTTGAGGAGAATGAATGAGGAAAAGAGAGAAGGTCAATAGTAACCAGTTAACCAGTCGCTCTCAAGTCTGTTCCACTCATGGTGACCCCATGTGAATTCGAACAGGGCTGTTTCCACAGGATTTTCCATGACTTTTCCAGAAGTAGACTGCCAGGCCTCTCTTCTAAGGTAGTTTAGCAGCTGAGTGCTTTAACCATTTGCACCACCAGGGACTCCTGAACACACAATATAAGAGAGCAGTTTTGAAGTCACCCTTGTAGGCACAAGAGCTAGATTCTTCTAGAATCTCTGACTTCCAGGCTGCACTTGGTCCAGCAACTAGGCCTGAGGCAGAAAGTCAGCCAATCCTGTGCCCAGTGCCTGGGGCAGGAGTGGGAGCAGGAGTCTGAACTCTCACAGAACCATTCCCACCACAGGTGCTGCTAAACCCAGAGCTGGCCCAGGGGACGGACCCCAAGCTGCCTAAAGTGTCTCCCATGGCAGCAGCACCATTCTAATAAAGACAGTCTCCCTGGTGACATCTCTGAAAGAAGTCAAGTATATCTGTTTACAAGAAAAAGCTGGTCACACTTCCCATCCGGTTATGACCATCAAAGAGCCATGATGATATATGTCAACAATTCCCCAGCAACTTCCTGTGACTAATAGCTGTAGTGAGGGGCTCACCATCAATCCGCTGTGTCCCTTTCTTTGGTCTCCAGGACCTCTCAGTCTCTCTAAAGCTGCCCGCCTCCACCTCCTAGGCTCTATGCTCAGTAGCCTCCTTAATCCCACCACACATTCTCACCAGACCCTTGGTGCACAGGCTCTGCAAAAGTGAGCCCTGCCAAGGCCTGTTTCTTTCGTCCACACTCCTGATTTTACAGATGAGGATACTGGGTGAAGTCATATGTCCAAGGTCCAGGACTTGGCACATAGACCTAGGACTGGCCACATCATTTGCAGGACCCTAGTGCAAATGGGGGAGCTCTGGTAGCATAGTGGCTAAGACACTTGCCTGCTAACCAGACAGCTGGCGGTTCAAACCCACCAGCCACTCCTT
>NW_006921693.1:4696206-4703934 GCF_000298275.1 Orycteropus afer afer
AGCCACCAAGTCTGGCTATTTCCCTCCCCCCTCTGAGGGGAGAAGGGCCTAGAGCTTTCTGAAGGTTGCAGATCTTTCCCACCCACCTTTTCCTGAGAGAACAAAGAGAGAATGAGGTTGCATTGGGCCTGCATTGAATCATTGGCACCATGGGCAGGTCACAAATGATGATTCTAGGTCACAACTTTCCCATCTCTAAAATGGAGCTAATGACCCCTGTCACTGTCCTTGGCGACAGGATGTTTGGAGACCATTCATTACTGTTGCTGCCACCACCACTGTGCTTTAGCTAATAACATACCACCCTAGTGAGGCCCAGAGGCCCTAGGAGCTTTGGGAAAATACATTCTTACCCATCTTCAAAGCACCCCTGGGAAGTAGGTGGGAGGCAGCTACTGGGAGAGAGGAAACCAAGGCAGTCCCAAGAGGCACTCCACCTCTGTGGCAAAGAGAAGGACAGAAATGGATGCCTGGTAGCCCCAAGATGAGGAGGGTAGTGGAAGGTATTCAGCCTTAGGCCACAGATCTAGGTTCAGATCCCCCCTCTGCCACCTATAAGTTAAACAGTCTTCATCCTGATATAGAAATACTAATGCCCACTTCTTGGCATCATGGTGAAGATTAAATGAAATCCTGCTCATGCAAATGGTGGCCCCCAGGATGTGCTTGGTGAAGTGGTGGTTCAGTAATACAATTCTCACCTTCCATGCGAGGGGTTTGATCCCCAGCCAATGTACCTCATGTCCAACCACCACCCATTTGTCAGCGGATGCTTACGTGTTGCTATAATGCTGAACAGGTTTCAGTGAAGCTTCCAGACTAAGATGGACTAGAAAGAAAGGCCTGGCAATCCACTTCCAACATCAACCAGTGGAAGCCCTATGGACCACAACAGTCTGATCCCATTGTGCATAGTATTGCTAAGAGTCGGGAGTCAAATGGCTAACAACAACAGCAGGAGCTCAAGAAATGTGTACCCTGCACTCCCTGCTCAGGCCTAGCCCAATTTCATCTCCGGTGAAAGTGGTTTGCTCCATCTTCTCCTCTATTTTACACCTGTGGTAGGCCACGTGTCCATGCAACTCTGGATTCAGAAATTGTGGTAGTTATGGGTGACTAGGTTCCCAGTATCCCCTGAGGAGAGCTGGACCTGCTTTCCCAGCCCCCAGTGAGAAGTCTGGAGGAGGTAGGAGCACAGGCGGAGCTGTGCTCCCATCCCAAGCCAAGCCTGAGGAAATGGTGGCCTAGGGAGGCTTAGGAACTTGCCCAGGGTCACAGTTACTCAGAGGCAGAGCCAGGGTTCAAACCAAGGTCTTGATGATCCATAAGCCCATTACAACGTGCAGCTCCTGGGGACAGAAACCTTGCTAGGGCTGGCAGCAGCCTGACAAACTATATTGCCCAATCTCTCAGTTTAAGGCTGAAGAAACAGATGCCCAGAGAGGTCAGGTAAACAGTTTGGAACAGCTGAAATACAGCCAGGGCCAGTACTCAAGGCCTTCTCTGCCACCTTGGTTGGGGTTGCTTGGGGAAGTGAGTGGGCGGGCCCCAAGGGCACTGACCACAGGCACAGGCCCGTCCCCTGACTCAGGGACCTGGAGCAGCCCTGTGAGTGTGAAGTGGGGGTGGAGTGCCTTCTTTAGTCATCACATGAGCTGCTTTAGTCAGCCCTCCATCCAGTCAACTCCTTTGAGCGTTGGGCCTGGGACACAGACCAAATAAGACACAGGCCGTGCTCTGCATGTGGTTGTTGTTGTTGTTGTTTTTGTTGTTATGTGCCGTCGAGTCGGACCCAACTCATAATGACCCCTCCTTGGGTTTCCGAGGCAGTATCACTACAGAAGTAGATTGCCCAACCTTCGTTCCGAGGAGTGGCTGGTGGATTTGAACCGCCATGCTTCTGGTTAGCAGTCAAATGCCTTAAGCACTACGCTACCAGAGAGAGAGCCCTGCATGTGGGGAAGGTGAAATTCTCCATGGGGTGCAGCTGGGCAAAAAGAAGCTCAGGGATGACTTGTCCAAGGTCACACTGTGTTTGGTGGCATTGCTGTGACAAGACTCCAGAACAAATCCTCAGCACAAGAACATATAAGCAGAGGCAGCAGATAGTGACTGTGAGATGTAGTTTCCAGACAAGAGCACTGTTGAGGGGGAATGAATGTCATTGGTGATTCCATGAGGACAACAGGCGTAAACCAGAGCACATAGTCATCCAAAACTACTTCTTAGAGTCTTAGTACCAGACACTATGAGGGGCTCCCCACTACACTGAATTGTTACATCAACCCTGAAACTGAGGTTCTGGGAAGAATAAAAGCTGCCCAAGAGACCAGAGGTACCGGGAATCTTTATTCTGGTAGAAGAAAGAAAGAAAAAGTTGGGGGTGGGGCACAGAGAAAATAGTCAACTGGTCTACCTCAGGAAGGGGTTATGGCTGGTGTCTGTCCACTACAATTGAGCAGAAACCATAGCACGCTGGTCCTTAACTATTTTTAGTATTGTTGTTGTTGTTGTTGTTGGGTACGATTGAGTTGATTTTGACTCATAGCACCCCCAGTGATGGAGTAGAACTGCCCCCACAGGGTCTCCTAGGCCATAATCTTTACAGAAGCAGATCTCTGTGATGTCTTTCTCCCAAGGAGTGGTTGGGCAGAGTTGAATCACCAAGTGCTTAACTGTTAGCAGCCAGCACTCAACCATTGCACCATCATCCTGGAAGAACAGGAGCCCATGGACAGCCCAGGACAGTAGAGGGCTCCATGAGATAGAAAGGGCTTTGCATAGCCTGAAAGGGCCTTCATTCCTGGAGCTAGAAGGAACTTGCGTAGCTTGGCCTGCCTGGGCCATGGCCTCTGAGAGGGAAGCCCTCAGTTTCCTTCCTTTTTCTTTTCTAAGCAGGCTCTAAGGCAGCCAGTCTAGGATCTGAGGACCAGGGGACACTGGAAGGGGCAGTGACCCCAGGCACAGGCAACAGAGGTCATGCCTGAAGCTGGGTAGAACCAGGAGAGGTGCAATGGGGAGCTGTGGCTGGCCACCCTAGCCTACCCAGGCCGACCCAGCTGTGAGAGTCATGCCAGCCACACACACACACACACACACACACACACACACATACCCTATGGGGACATGAGCAGGATCTGGGCTCTGCTGAGGCTCCTTCACAGTCCCCCAGTCCTGGGGCCCTGGTGCACTGCCCCTCTCAGCCCCACCTCCTGCCCTTTGCTTTCTAACAGGAAGTTCCTTCCTCTTTCTATGTTTCTCCCCTCGGCCCATACCCGGCTATCCCCAACCCGGAGCTCGGGGTGACTTTCAGGAACCTGTCATTGTGCAAAACCCAAACCACTCCCAACCAGCTATCTCTGCCCACCTGCAGCAAGGTGCCCTTGAATCTGGTGGGGCCACAGAGCTATAAGGAGGGGCCCTGACAGCCCTAGGAGGAAAAGCCAACTGTCACTGCAGCCTTCCCCCAACCCCCACCCCCAAGACCCCGCATACGAAAGTCTGAAGGCATTCAGGACAGGGGAGGGAAAACTCCTCTATCCAACGGAGTTAAGTACTAAAAATGGCTTCCATTTATTCATTTATTGAGTGCTTACCCATGGGAGTAAATGCCAGCCTCCCCGGCTTTTTATATACATTGTCACTAACAAATTACCACACACTTGGTGGCTTAAAACAATGCAAATGTATTATCTTACAATTCTGGAGGTCAGAAGTCTAAGTGGGTTTCACTGGGCTAAACTCATGATGTCAGCAGGAGTGGATTTCTTCTGAGAAGCTCTGGGGAGAATCTGTGTCCTTGCCTCTTCCAGCTTCCAGAGGCCTCCTGCAGTCCCGGGCTCAAAGCATCTGCCTCCATCTGCAAAGCCAATAATTACATCACTCCAACACTGTGTCTATCGCCACCTCTCCTGCCCTGAGTGTGACCCTCCTGCCTCCCCCTTATATGGACCCTTGGAATGGCACCAGGTCCACCCGGATAATCCAGGAAAACCCTCATCTCAAGAATCTAAACTTAACACATATGCAAAGTTCCTTTTGCCATATAAGGTCACATATCCATAGGTCCTGGAGATTAAATGATCATAATTAATGATCAAATTAAATGATCATAAATTTATTAGAATTCATTACAAGAGCAAAACTTAATCAGTATCCTCAAGGTTAGGACAGAAAACTCAAGGTCAACTTGAGGCCCTAAATATCACAGCACAAATTTCCAATCTCTCAACACATATGGTCAGCCAGTTTGGTGGCTCATTGTCAGATGCTGGAAACCCCAAATGCCAGAGTTAGCAGGTTCCGGGGCCTTCCTGTGGAACCACTGCCCAGTCCATGTTTGTCTGCCCAGGCACTGACCTGAGCACTAGACCTTTCTCTTTCCCCTCTCCAGTTGGTATCTCTCAGGATTTAGTCACGTAGAGCCCAGGTAGCTAGGTCATGGAAGATTTGGACCCAGAATTGGGACAAATGCGGTCAAAGCCCATTTATGAGAGCTGAGAGACAAGGGACAGTATGATGCTTCATCTCTGGTACTTAAACTTACGGATCTTAAACCCTTCTTGTTCTGGATCAGAATTGTTCCTAATGACTTGGGGTGAATTCCAATGAGAAAGAAGAACAAAAACACAGAGGCTGGAAACTCAGTTGGTCTATGACATTCAAAACTTATCAGTCCTACATTCCATGGCCCCAAACTCTGCTATCTGCTTCTACAATGAGTTGTTGTTCTTGTTGTTAGGTGTTGTTGAGTTGTGACCCCATGTGACAGAGTAGAACTTCCCCATAAGGCTTTCTAGCCTATAATCTTTAAGGGAACAGATCACCAGATCTTTCTTCATGGAGCTGTTAGATGGGTTTGAACTGCCAATCTTTTGGTTAGCAGCCAAACACTTAACCATTGCACCCCCAAGGCTCCTTCCCAAGGTGAGTACTTATGTTGTATCAATGAGGACAACATAAGGCATTAGTGGGTGGGAACAAGTTGGCCTGCTCTTCATACTTTGGTAGAAGCTTTCTGATAAACAATAACCTATACTCAAAGAAGAAATCTCCCATGATGGGACCACAGGTGCCATGACAGACTGATGAAAGAGCCATTTCATTGCCCCAGGATCACAGATACAATGAGAAGGCCCCATCTCAGCTGCCCTGTCAGACCTCATGACTCAGCCCCCTTGGCAATCAGAGCCTTACCTGGGCCTGGGCTGCTCCAAAGCCACCTCCAGGGTTGTGGGCCCAGAAGACATGGCTGCCATCTCCACCAAGTGGGCCTTAGCAAGAGTCAGGTCATTCACACCCTGGGAAGACCCCTTCATCCATTAAAAAGAGAGCGAGAGAGAAGGTAACCAGGGGTTTCCTACACTTAAAGTTGTCACAATCAAAATAATCAAAGGCAAAACATGTTACCTCCAATACCGCTTTGAAGCTATTTCACAAACTAAATTCCTTTCCTTTAACCAACTTTCTCAATCTTTACATATTTACCTTGCGGAGGAGGCTGGTGACATGCTCAGAGCCTCACTCCTCATGTTCATGTTCCATTCAACAAGTGTCCCTTGAAGCCGTTCCCAGCCCTCCTCCAGAACCGGCACCACCACCAACAGAACACGGGTGCCAATGAATTAGCTGAAATTCTCACAAGCAACCTCTGAGGGTTAGGCTCCCATTTTACAGATGAGAAAACTGAGGCTCAGAAAAGTTAATGAACTTGCCCAAGATTCATGGTCAGCTAATGAAGAGAAGAGCTAGTCACCCTCCAAGCCCATTCCTCTTTCCACCACATGAGCAGCTTGCAAACTTCTGGTCGCAGGACCTCTTTACTCTCTTAAAAATTACTGAAGCCTCCAAAGAGCTTTTGTTTATGTGAGTTATCAGTTGCCATCAAATTAATTCCAACTCATGGCAATCCCATGTTTTTCAGGACAGAACTGCTCTGTAGGGTTTGTGTGGCCGTGAGTTTCAGAAGAAGATTGTCAGGCCTTTCTTCCAAGATTCCTCTGGGTGCGTCGGACCTGCCAACCTTTTGGTTAGTAGTCAAACCTTTAACCATTTGCACCACTGAGGGAACTTATATGAGTTATATCTATTGATATTTATTGCATTAGAAATTAAAATTCAGAAATTTCTGAATATTTATTAATTTATTTAAAATAATAATAAAGCTCCATTGCTTAAATAGTAGATTTTCTTGAAAAACAACTCAACTTTCCGAAACAGCAACAAAAAAAAAAAAAAAAAAGAGAGAGAGATAGAATTGTTTTATATTTTGCAAGTCTCTGTAATGCCTGGCTCCATAGAAGACAGCAGGATTTTCATATCTGCTTCTGCATTCGATAAGTTCCAATGTACTATTTGGGTGAAGAGTTAAACCTATCCTGAAGAAGAATAATAAAGTAGGAGGCCTCACACTCCCTGATCTCAAAACTTATAATATAGCCATGGCAATCAAAACAGCCTGGTACTAGTTCAATGACATACACATAGCCCAATGGAATAGGATTGAAAACCCAGAAGTAAATCCATCCATCTACAGGCAGCTGATCTTCAACAAAGGGTCAAAGTACATTCAATAGGAAGAAACTGTCTCTTTAACAACTGGAGTTGGCAAAACTGGATATCCATATGCAGAAAGATGAATCAAGATCCATATCTCACACCATGCACAAAAACTAACTCAAAATTAATCAAAGATCTAAATGGTAAAACTAAAACTATAAAACTCCAGGAAGATAATATAGGAAAAGTCAGATCCGACTCACAGTGACCTTTCCTTGAGTTTCCGAGGCAGTATCACTACAGAAGTAGATAGCCCAGTCTTCCTTCCATGGAGTGGCTGGTGGATTTGAACTGCCAGACTTCTGGTTAGCAGTCAAATGCCTTAGGCACTATGCCACCAGAGCTCCTTAGGGAAAATTAAGGGACCTAATTTTCAGTATTAATAACCTATCAAACAAAACTAAAAATGCATGAACACCAGAAGATAAATTAGATAACTGAGACCTCCAAAATACGTGTGTTCATCAAGACTTTACTGAGAGAATAAAAAGAGAACCTACAAACTTGGGAAAAAATATCTAGCAAAAACAGATTTGATAAGGATCTATAAGGATCTAATCTGTAAAATATATAGAAAACTTCAACAACCCAACAACAAAAAGATAAACAATCCAATTAAAAAAAAAAAAAATAGGCAAAGAACATGAACAGACACTTCACCAAAGAGGACATTCAGACAGCCAACAAATATATGAAAGATGCTTGTGATCATTAGTTGTTGGAGAGATACAAATACAAACTAAATGACATACCATTTCACCCCTGAAAAAATGGCAATGACAAAAAAAAATTAGAAAACAACAAATGCTGGTGAGGTTGTGGGGGAATTGGGACTAATACATTACTGGTGGGATTGTAAAATGGTACAACCACTATGGAAAACAGTATGGCACTTCCTCCAAAAGCCACAAATAGAAATACCTTATGACATAGCAAAACCAACTCTAGGTATATATTCTAGAGACATAAGAGCAGTGACACAAATAGACATATACATGCCTTAGTTCACTGCAGCATTATTCACAACAGCAAAAATACAGAAACAACTTAAGTGTCTGCGGTGTAGTAAATTACTTAGTGTGGCTTTTCTATCCATAAGTCTTTGTAAACTCCAAGGTGGGAATTGCTATTAGCAACTGAGGAGATCCTGATTTTAAAGTCGCCCACCTG
>NW_006921693.1:4705069-4710924 GCF_000298275.1 Orycteropus afer afer
GCTATGAGTCCGGTTCGACTCGACGGCACATAACAACAACAACAACAGTGGAAGGAGGGAGAGGGGGGAAGGATAACAGGTATGGAAAAAATGCATTGATTAAGGAAGGGTAGAGTTGCCCAGTTGATTATTGTAATTTCTGTCAGTAAATTATACACCTATAAAAAGCTGAATCGGCAAAAGTTGCATGACAGACATATTTACAACAATGACAAAAGAGTAGCTGGTGAGGCTGTTTATGTGCAACCAAACACCTCATGGGATTTGGTTCCTTGGTTTGGAGGTTTAGGATAATGGTTTCATAGAACATCCCAGTTAATTGGCCTAATAATTGTTGCATAGTGTCTGGGGTCTTAAAGGCTTGCAAACATCTATTCAAGGCACAAACAATTGGTCTCTAGTCACCTGAGCAACAGAGGGAGAAGGGAAGCAGAAATAGGAAAAGGACCTGCAATGTGTGGCTAACTG
Organism: Orycteropus afer afer; assembly: GCF_000298275.1. Taxonomy (NCBI): domain Eukaryota; kingdom Metazoa; phylum Chordata; class Mammalia; order Tubulidentata; family Orycteropodidae; genus Orycteropus; species Orycteropus afer. The sequence continues at coordinate 4,705,538 of NW_006921693.1, forward strand.
CCTCCATGAATAATTGCCTCCTTTGCCATGAGACCAGGAGAACTGGATGGTATCTGGCAACCATTACTAAATATTTTGATCCATACAAGAATCCTGATCAAAAGGAGGAAAATGCAGCACAGAATCTCAAATTTTTACAGACTCTGGACTTTCTGCAGCCATGGAGATTGGATGAACCTCTGCAACTATCCTGAGATACTCTTTAAACTTTAAATTAAAAATATCCCCTGAAGTCTTTTTAAAATCGAACAATAGTTTAGCTGAACTGGTGAAAAAGTCTGCCTTGAGCATTACGCTCTTTTAAGGACTCTACATGGGATCAAACTGACAACAGCAACTCAAAAGATTCAATAACAAGGTTAAGGGGCCGTGAATTTATGTTAACAACAGAGAAACAACTCAGAAAAGGAGAGTGAGAATGGCTGCACAACTCAAAAAATGTAATCAATGTCATTGAATTGTACATGTAGAAACTGTTGAATTTGTGTATATTAATAGGTAATATTTAAAGAAAAAATAGAAAGAACTACTGCTACCACACAGTAACACGGAAGAATCTCAAACACGTTATGCTGAGTGAAAGAAGTTAGACACAAAGGAGAACATACAGCATGATTCCTTTATACCAAGTTTCATAACAGTGAAACTAATAGACGAGGTGGGGGGATGGTGGGGATGGGGATTGACTAGGAAAGGTGGCCATAGTGTTCTTTATCTTGCTGGGGAAATAGGTTACATAGTATTACATTTGCCACTTACCTCTGATTAGTGATACACATGCTGAAGTGTTTAGGGGTGAAGTACACTGCTATCTATTACTTTGAAATCCTTCAAAATATGATGAAATGATGGATGAATAAAAGAATTGGTCCCCCAAAACAGTACACTGGAAAAACGGACAATTTTGGTAAATACTATATAACATAGACAATGTTGCAACAGTAAATATATATATGTCTGTGTGTGTGGGTGTGTGGGTGTGGTTATCTAGGTAGATATGGATATGCAAGTAAGTGCACATGCTTGTATAGGTGTGTGTAGGCATACGTGTATACACATTTTTGTGTGCTGTATATATACCCACATATATGACAAATCACACAGGGAGCCTTCCTAGATGTATCCATAACAACCCACAGAATTTGTTTACTAGGTTAAGAAGGTTGGGACCATAGTCTCAGGGGACAATTTAATCAACTGAGATAACATAGTTCACAAAGATAATGTTCTATATCCCAGTTTGTTAAGTAGCATCTGGACTCTTTAAAGCTTCTGAAGGGCCATCTAAGGTGCAACTACTGGTCTCTACTCCTATGGAGCAAAAGAGAAAGAAGGAAATCAAAGGCTCAAAGAAGACATTAGTCCAGGGACTAACAGCCTGCACAGACCACAGCCTCTTCTAATCTGAGACCAGAAGAACTAGATGGTGCCCGGCCACCACTGTCAACCATTCTCACCAAGGACACAACAAAAGGTCATGGATAAAACGGGAGAAAAATGTAGAACAAAACTCAGATTCTGAAAAAGACCAGACCTATAGGACTGATAGAAACTAGAAGAAACCCAGAGACAATCACCCTAAAATACCCTTTGAACTGGAAATTGAAGCTATTTCTGCAGGTCACTTTTCAGTCAAATAATAGATTGGCCAATAAAATAAGTGATACCACCCGTGGGTACTGTGCTCCCTTATACTATGCTCAGTTATGTGAGACCAGACAGTCAACACTCACCCGAAAGCAAAGATGAGAAAAGAGGAGGGAAGAGAAGCTAAGACACATGGCAGAGCAAACAGAGCAGACATAACATGACATGATGCTGACACATCGTAGAAATTGTAACAGATGGTGCGGGCAATTTGATTAAAAATTGCTAACTGGTAACCTAACTTGCTGTGTAAACTTTCATCTAACACACAATAAGATATCATTTCAAATAAATAAATAAGATGTGTAAAGAAAAGCCTAGGCCCTCACAGACATCTGTAAGGGGCCCTGAACCAGAGTTTGAGAATCACTGCCCTACTTCATGCAGCCTCATCTCCTATGCCTCAAATCCACATTCCTAAAAATATGCTTGTGCAAAGTCGATGCATGATGGGTTTGTTGAATAAATAAATGAGCCAAGTCCAGGGTAAAGCTGAGTGAGGAAAAGGAAGTTGAATTTTAAGTCTAAAAGTAGGTTTGGGCTTCCTCTGAGTCTCAATTATCCAGTCTTTTCCTTGCCAAGGGATGAGGGCGAGAAGGAGACTGTACAACTTTCTGACTCAGGGTTGCTCTGAACCATTGTACAGGTTGGGGATTCGGCAAGAACACTCAGCCAAGAGGGTGAACCAGGCAGGAATCCAGCCCACGTTCTGCTCACCAAGTCTCACGCCCTGGAGTAGGCCTGGGTCAGCCCTGAAAGGGGTGCATTTTCCTAATTTACACAACATGGCTGTGTGGGTCAGCAGCAGCCAATGCCTTACACCATAGGTCTGACTTCACCAAACACAGCTGGGTGTGGCAGGGACAGGCAAGTCCCAAACTCTCAGAAAGGGTGCCAGGAGATACTGCAGCCACCTGTGAGCTGAGCCAGGCTGGGAGGGCCAGGGGAACTGATATGAATTCTCATGTCAGCTCTTCTGACCTTGGGACCAACTGCGTATCTGTGGCCTGTGGCCTGTTGGAAGGACCAGATTGTGGGGCCTGGACAGCCAATCAGATGGATTAGCACCCATTGCAAAAAGGAGCCCAAAAGATCAGGCAACACAGCCTGCTGTTCTTGGGTGCTGAGTGGTTCTCAGCAGGGAACATTTTGGGTTGTCACAACTGGGGGGTGCTACTGGCATCCAGTGTGTAGAGGCCTAGGATGCTGCAAACTATCCTACAGTGCACAGGATAGCTCCCACAATAAGAATTCTTTTCTCCAAAATATCAACAGTGCAACCTTGAGAAACCTTTGTGCAATGGAGAGAATGTGGGTTTTAATCTTAGAATTATGGGGTTCAAGTCCAGCACTGCTGCTTTTCACAATCCTGTTACTATAGGCTATACCACAGTAATACTTTACTATTTAAAAAAAAAAAAAAAAATCACTGCCATCGACTCACAGTGACCCCTCCTTGGGTTTCCGAGGCAGTATGTCTATGAAAGTAGATTGCCCAGTCTTCCTTCGGAGGAGTGGCTGGTGGGTTTGAACCACCACCCTTCTGGTTACCAGTACAATGCCCTAGGCACTACACCTAAGAGACTGTACAATTTTCTAACTCAAGGTTGCTCTGAATGGTGGTGCAGACTGGGGACTCTGCAAACACACTCAGCTGAGGGGGGAAAGCCAGGTAGGAATCCAGCCCACGTTCTGCTCACCAAGCCTCATGCCCTGGAGTAGTCCTGGGTCAGCCCTGAAGTGGGCACATTTTCCTAAATTACATAACATGCCTTTTACACAACAGAGCTCCCATACTTTATTCTAGTAACTACTGTAATAGTCATTATATTAACTTAATTAAAATTAACTTGCCTTCCTTTTCTGTGAAAACAAAAAGCAAACCAAACTCACTGTCATCAAGTTGATTCTAGTTCATAGTGACCTCATAGGAGAGAGTAGGGCTGTCCCATGGGTTTCCAAGACGGTAATCTTTACCAAAACAGACTGCCACATCTTTCTCCCACAGAGTGGCTGGTGGGTTCAAACCACCATTTTTGGTTTGCAGCCGAGTGCTTTAGTCACTGTGCCACCAGGCCTCCCTCTTCTGTGCAAAGGAGTAATAATACCCCTCTTGCCAAAATGAATGAAGGTGCTGGTCCCATTAACTTAGTCAAGCCAGCAGTAATAGTAATAGTAACAGCAAAGATAGCAGTACTAACAACCAACCGCCTATCCAGAGTCTGCCATGAGCTGGCGCTGTGCTCACCACGAGAGGGAAAGACTTTGGTCCCTGCTTCCTTCCCGGAAGCTCACAGACCAGCACCCAAGTAAAAGTGCATGGGTCACAGGGATTTAAGTAGACATGCATGTGAACAGAGACTGGAATGTTCAAAAATAAGAGCGCTGATGGGTGGACCCTTTTTTCTCTTTTTTCCAAAAAAAGATATGTTTCATGCTATTTTTATGTTGTTTTCCCATCAAGAGGAGGAAAGGGGGGAGGGGAGGAAATTCAACTTGTTTTCACAATCAGTGTAAATAGTTGGAAATGAACACAAGACCCCTTCGCCTCAGGCTACAGTAGTGGTCCTGGCAGAAATGGAATCTCTGTTCATCAAATCATTTTCTAATGCGTGGTTGACATTTAGCAAAAGCAGGCCTTGGATCCTTTGGCAAAGTGAAGAAGAATCCACATCATGTGTCAGACCCAAGCAGCTGCACTTTCGCACTTTGTCAGCAGAGCATATATGCAGAAGCCAAGTGCTCCCTAAATGTGGAGGGGGGCGGGTAGCACCTGTGATGGGGTGGGACAACCAGAGAAGGCTTCCTGGAGAAGGTGAGAGTGGGCCAGTGGAGAAGAGGAGGCCACACTGAGGGCTCAAGGGACATGCAGAGGCTCAGGGACAACAGCTCCAAAGAGACTAGCCCTAGGGGGTCTCAGGAAACAGACTCTGCCCAGGCCCCCAGCTGCTCAAGCTCCAGAGCTTTCCAGCGGGGAAGAGCCAGTGGGTCAGTTAAAAATGAGAGTCACAGGGTGTAAGCACCACAGTGTCCTTTGGTGGAGGGCAAAGGAAGGTTGCATCTGTCCCCTTGGTCTCTCAGCGGGCCCCTGCTGTGAAGCCAGGAAGCCCTCTTTGTCACCCTCACATTGGCCAGGGTCTTAGCCATATTGACTCTGTTTGCAGCCCCTCTCCCAGTTCCGGTGTCAGGTGGTGATTTGGGTATGCCTTTGCTTTTAGACGGGTCCTTACATGGCATCTGTCTTCTCCTGCGTCCATTCTGCTCTTTTTATAAGTCAGAAGGGATTTGATCCAGGATCCACCGCACTCTGTATGGCTTCATCAACATAACAAAAGAAAAGTCCTATTTCCAGACAAGGTCACAACTACTGATAAAGAAGTTAGGATTTCAATGCTTATTTGGGGTGGATACAATTCAATCCCTAAGAGCCAGCAAGGACAGCATTCTCTTAGAAGTACTTGCTAACCTACCTGAGCGTAGATGTGATGGGGCACCTGGGGCCCCCTTGGAGTAACTCTGACTGAATCCTTGTAGTGGTGAAATCTCCTCTAAGTAGCACATGAGTAGTTCGTCACAGCTATCTGCGAAGCACTCTGGCTGAGCCCAAGAACTCTGGAAAGGAAAGGAAATTAGAAAAAGACTGACATGGGGGGGGGTGTTCATATCACATCCACAGGGAGATCACCACACATGAAAAAAAAAAAAAAGAGAGAGAGAGAGAGAAGGTGGACCCCAGAAGA
>NW_006921693.1:4711086-4720654 GCF_000298275.1 Orycteropus afer afer
CTAATCTGTAAAACGATGATGACAATATTACCATCTAGGGTTGTTGGAAAGGAGCTTGGGTTGCATAGTGATTAAAGCATTTGGCTGCTAAGCAAAAAGTCAACAGTTCAAATCCACCAGCTGATCTGCAGGAGGAAGACGAGGCAGTCTGCTTCTGTAAAGATTTACAGCCTTGGAAACGATATGGAGCAGTTCTACTCTGTCCTACAGGGTTGTGACTCAATGGCATTGGGTTGGAGGGTTGCTGGAAGGAGCCATGAGATCCAAATGAAAACCCTGGACACCCTACCCAGGACCCACACCACCTCTCAGAAGGGCCAGTCAGCTCCCCACTTCCATACCTCCACTCCTACCAGCTGCCTCCCCCAGGCCAGGTACCCAGGGCCTCTGGCTGCCCTGAAGTTGCCAAGAACCTTCTCCCTGCTCCCACCACTGCAAGCACATTTGGTAGACCCTGTCTTAAACCCACAGACAGAGGGACCTGGGACTTTAAGGTTGTACAACATCATGCTTTTGATCAAGACAGGGACCAGGAGGGCAGATTTGAATGCCCTTCCCCTCCCTGCTGCACCTGCTACTCCCCACCCACACTCACATCAATAATAACCACAATCTCCTATGCTCTGCACCTTCTGAGTGCCAGGCCTTATGCTGAGCATTCACAGTCGTCTGTCCTGCAAGGATGATACGTATAGACATGGCATTCCAGAAGGTAACATGTCCAGACCACCACAGTGAGCATAAAGTGCATAAGGCTGAGTAAGACGGTCCATGTTCTTCTTCTGCCATACCACCTTCTTACCCACCTTCAGCCACTCCCATCCTGCAACCCACCACCAAACACATCTCAATCTCCCACAGGGGAAGCACTGGAGTTTGACCCACCCACACCCACTTCCAGCCTCCTTCTCTCATATCTTCCTCTAGTAGGAAGGCTGGAAAACTAAAGGCTCAGCTTCCCTATCTCCCTTATGGCAAGAGGTCACCATATGGCATAGTTCTGATCAGTGAAATATAAACAGAAGTCAGCTGGAGAGGATGGATTGTGGGTTCTGGGGAAGTTTGTGATTTTCCTAATAAAAAGTCAAACAGACCCAGTTGGAGTGATCTGTTGGCCCTTCCTCCTGCCTAGAATATGGGCATGGTGCTTGGAGGGACAACAGTTATCTAGACACCAAACTGCCATGAAGGCAAATCAGACTCATAGTGACCCCTCCTTGGATTTCCAAAGCGATATCACTCCGAAAGTAGATGGCCCAACCTTCCTTCCGGGGAGTGGCTGGTGGGTTTGAACCGCCAGCCTTCTGGTTAGCAGTCAAATGCCTTAGGCACTATATCACCAGAGCGCCTCCCATCTAACACCAGAAGCATGAAAGTCACACCAAGATAGCAGAGGAGAACAACCTGAAAAGCCTGGATCTTGATGCTGTTGTTGAGTTTCTGGCAGCCCTTGCCTGCCGTCCTCCAGGCTTTTTGTCTTGTGAGCAAAATAACGCCCTGGTTATTTAAGCTACTGTTGGTTAGGCTTTCTATTACTTGCTGCTAAACTCATTCTTAATCCTAATCCTAATCCTACACCCCAGCCAAAGCATACACACGCACACATACATGCACACCAAGCTCCCCTAGCACCTTCACTTAGTACTGTTGACCCATATAATCACTCTCCCACTCCCCATTCCAACCCCTAACAGCCCACCCTAACCTCACTATCCATTACATGTTTTTGTTTGTTTGTTTGTTGCCATATTCATGCCATACTAATGGAAATTCATCTACAACTCATGGTAGCCCCATGTGCAACAGAACAAAATGTTGCCATGCTCACCATCATTGGTATGCTGGAGTCATTTGCTGTGGTCTCTGTGTATTTTGAGTATGTTCCAGCCCAGGGGGCTCACCTTCCAACACTATATATATTTCACAGTATTCTTTTGTGTTCCACACGGTGTTCATTGGCTGATTTCAGAAGTAAATTGCAGGCCTCTTTTGCTAGTCAGTATTAGTCTAGAAGCTCCACTGAAACTTGCCCAGCACGGGTGACCCTGCTGGTGATTGAAATACCTATAGTGTAGCTTCCAGAATCATAGCAGCATGCAAGCCACCTCAGAATGACAGACAAATGGGTGGTGGCAATTATGGGTGACTCTTTTTTACACAGGAGGCTGAAAGACTAGCCTGATACAACTCCCCACCATTCATGACCCAGTAACCGCTTTCCCTACCCTACTCTCCTCCCTGGCTTCATAAACTGCCTCCATCATCATGCAATTACTTTGGGGAAAGAACTGACTTCTTCTAAAGCCCACTGAGAGTCTAGTCAGACTTTCTTCTCAACTCAGAATTCTTTATCTACCTGGGATCACTCACCCTTCTCATGGTGCAGAGAAATTCTGTTCAGTGGTGTGATAGTTAGGTTGTGTGTCAACTTGTCTGGGCCTGGTTTGAGTGGCTGGGCTGCTGGATATAGTTATTTCCTATGGTGAGATTGGTAATCAACTCCAAAGTGGAATCTACTGGAGTAGCTGAGTAGCTGCCTTAGGGATGTGGTCTGCTTCCAGTTTATAACAAGCAGCTTTGAAAAAGGTCTCTGAGATTTTTGGCATGCTTGGACCCTACATGTCACTGAGTCTTCACTCAGCAGCCTGCCATGTTGTCTGCTGATTTTAGGATGTTCCTGGACTTGAACCAGTGGCCTGCCATGTTGTGTGATCATCTTGGGACTGTGCCACTTTACCTGTCGACCTTGGGCTTGTCAGCCTCAGCAGCAAGCAGCTGCCTGAGTGGAGAGATGCCTCTAGCTCCAGCGGACTGGGAGCAAGAGCAAAGCGGAAGCCCAAGGTCAAAGGGCTTTCACCCAGCCCCTGGAGCTGGCACTTTGACTTCTAGCCTCCTAAACTGTATGAGAATGAATCCCTGTTTATCAAGATCACCCATTTGTGGTATTTGTTAGGGCAGCACTATAGAGCCAAAACAAAAACCAAAAAACCAAATCTACTGCCATCAAGTTGATTCCAACTCATAGCGACCCCCATTGGGTTTCCAAGCTGTAAATCTTTACGGAAGTAGATCGCCCAGTCTTGCTTCTGCAGAGTGGCTGGTGGTTTGAACCACCAACCTTCTGGTTAGCAGTCAGATGCCTTAGGCACTGTGCTACCAGAGCCCTTAGAGAGCCAAAACAAGTAGGGGTAAAAATAATTACCTTCTCTTTCAGGACTTCATTTCAAAACACTGAACCATGTTGATCATTTGACAAATAGGGTGTTGGGCAATGATCCAGGGAACATCCCTTTACCCAGGCTTGAGTTGATCTGAGATCCAAATGACTTTGAAGTGGTCAAGTCAGGCTCCCTTACCTGAAGAGCAAGGATCCCCAGACATGCAGACACAGCCCTATTTTTCCAAGGCTGCTGCCCAGCATAGTTAAATGACAGTCCACTCTGCAGAGAGCAGGAGGGGAATTGCCCTTGGGTGTGATAGGAGGAGGCTGGTGTCAGCCCCCTCAGCCCTCAACCCCTGTGTGGCACCATGTCTCACCGCTAGACTCCCCTCCCCTTTGGATCCAAATCTGTATCATGAACGTCTACAGTGTTCGATGCTACCAGGGAGGGAACCACCCCACCCACAGCTCTGCCCTGCTAATGGAAAGCTGGCCCTGGGAAGGTAGCAGCAGCTGAGAGTTGGGGAAAGGGAGGCAGAAGCCAGAGTGGCTGAGGAGGCAATAATGGAAGAGGCTGGGTAGGGGCCATCAGGCAATCTCTTGAGCTGTGACTGTCAAAGTTTGCTTAACAAGTCCTATGGGAAGAAATATCCAGTATCCACATGCAGATGAATGACCTGCCTGAACACACACTCACACGCCCAGGCCACTCATCACTCCCACACGCTCACACATATACTCACGTTCCTGCACCCTCACACTCTCACACATTCACTCACACATGCACACATCAAGGCACATTCGTGCACACACACCTATGCATGCTCATATACACTCACACACACTCACACTCATGTACCCTCACATACTCGCACACACACACATGCACATGCACATATACATATAGAAAAAAAGAAATGGAGGAAATTTTTGGGGGTTTGGGGATTTCTTGGCAATTATACCTACATCGTAAAGATAGTGGCCTCCAGGGATGGCTGGGTGATGTGTGCAAGAACCCAAGGAATGCGCACAAAAGCGCCCAGCTCCTCCTCTCCCTCAGCCACCCTCTCAGCTTCCATGGGTCTCTGTGTGTCACACACCTCTATCTGGGAGTCTAGGTGTACTTGTGTTGTGTGTCTGTGCTTCCTCATCTGTGTGTCCACGAACCTGTGCGTCAGTTGCTGTCCATCCCTGCAGCCCATGGGGGAGGAAACACAAACTGCCCACGTGAAGGTTTTCAGAATTCCTTCCCCATGTTTCCTGGACACTCTGTGTCATGAGTCTAAGGGAAGCCTGGGAAGAATCTGGCTTCCTCCAGAATCAGAAAACCTCCAGACCTAGAAGGACCTTGGAAAACACCTTGACCCAAGCAACCTTCCTTTAGAAATGAGGAAAACATGATGCCTTATTACAGGAGGGCAAGAGGCTGTGGGGAAAGAGCTCAGTGAGTCAGAGGACCTTGGACTCCCCTGCCCAGTACCGCAGACACAGTGGCTACTGAGGCCTTGACATGCGGATAGTCCACACTGAGACGTACTATGCAAAAACAAAAACAACGCAACCATTGCTATGGAGTCGGATCCGACCCATAGTGACCCCTCCTTGGGTTTCCGAGGCAGTATCACTATGGAAGTAGATTGCCCAACCTTCCTTCCGAGGGGTGGCTGGTGGGTTTGAACCGCCAGCCTTCTGGTTAGCAATCAAGTGCCTTAGGCACTACGCTACCAGAGCTCCCGAGATGTACCATGAATACACCTCAGATTCCAAAGACTGAACATGAACAAAAGAATTTAAGATATCTCAATAAATTTTATATCAATGACCTGTTGAAGTGCTTATATTTTGCATATAATAGGTTAAAAAGCAGATTGCTAAAATTAATTTTACCTGTTTCTTTTTCTCTTTTTAATGTGAAAATGTTCAGCTACGGATGGGGTTCACATTTGTGGCTCAGTTTATATTTCTGTTGGGTGGCACTGACTTCAAATCTTCTGCCAGACAGACAAGCTCTCTGAGCCTCAGTTTCCCCAGCTACCCCATGGGTGCAATCAGACCTATCTGTTGAGGTTGTGGTCAGGATTAAATAAGAGGCTTGCGAAAGTGCTTTTCAATCATAAAGAGCAGTTCAGATAAGGTGGTAGCGGTGGTGGTGGCAGTGGTTATAACCGCCCAAGAGGAAAGGGCTCAAAAGGATGGAGGGTTTCAATAGCTTGGCCTTCAGGCAAGTGCTCAGAAGAGCAGGTTGGGTATGCGGCCACCCACCCACCACAGTTTCAGTGCTGGAGAGAAATGAACTTCCTCCCAAGCCTACACACCCATTCTCTAGATAGACCTTTCCAAAACCCCAAGCCACCACATTCTTGCTCAGCCCCTGGTCTATGAACTGACCCACATTGTCTTTCCCCTGCACAAGTCCCCGGCCACCCTTCCAGCCTGCTCTGCTAGGGGGTAGTCTGAAGCTACTTTCTCCAGGATACTCATCCTTAAATGGATCACTCCACATGTGAATGGGCTGAACTAACAACTTTTCTCTGCTCCTTGCCAGAGACCCAGGATCCCCAAGTCTCCAGAAAAGAAGAGACGGCCCCAAACTTGGCCTAGGGGGACCAACCCCTTCCTGGGACCATCACCCAGGGCAATCCCTGTTGCAATGGTGGTCTCGTAACATTCGCTTACAAACCCTGTTAGGCAAGCTGCTTTTGCGTGATGGGGCTATCTTGAGTAAACAGCATCCTATGTCCCCTGCTGGTCCCTTGCTCAAGACATTGCTGGACATTGCATTAGAGGCACTGACACATGGAGTTTTGAAAATTAAAACAGGCCCTCTGGCTTATGATCAGATAGCACTTAACTCATTCATGATTGTGCCAAGTTTTCCAAAGGGCCCGGGGCACAGGATGACTGTTGACACAAACACAGATGGAAGACGTTGAGGACAGTAGGCGCCTCAGGTCACCCACAGGATGATTCTTTCAAAGGCCAACAGGTGAGATGCGATCTGCCTTTGCCTTGGTTTGAGCAGCATTCTGTGGGCCTCTGGGCTGTTCAGTTTTAGGATTAGAGCAGGTCACAGAATCAGCATGGGACAGTTTCAGCCCTCGAGGACTGGGAGGGTCCATACTGTTTCATTCCGCAGTTCACCCCCTAAACTCTGGCCACCTTTCCTGCTGATACACATCCTGAGCTGAAAGGGCCATTTCAAGCATCTATTGCTACATAACAAACCAGTCCAACACATATGGCTGAAAACAATAGTGCTTTGAGGCACTGCTGGATTGGTGTATGTTCTGGTGTGTATATTTTCAAAAGCAACAGAAAACATAAAATGAAAAATGATTTAAAACAAAACAGTACTGATGTGTTATTGCTCACAGTCCTGTGGGTTGGGCAGACAGGGCTGCTGTGCTAGCCTGGGCTCACTCATTCACTGGATGGTCACACAGACTGAAAGGGCCAAGATGACCTCACACGTGTGTCTGACAGTCAGTGCTGGCTGTTGGCCGAGGCACCTCAGTTCTCCTCCACAGGGCTCTCACCCTCCAGTCAGCTAAATGGCTTTACGTGGTGGTCTCAGAGGGGCGCTCTCAGAGATGAGGGAGGCCACAGAGCCTCTGGAGGCCTGAACCCCAGAGCTCACACAATGTCACTGCCACCATGCTCTGCTGATCCTAAATGACTCAAAACAACTCCCAGGTCCAGCCCAGATTCACAGGGTAGGGACACAGACTTCCGGATAGAAGCTGCAAGATACATCTTTCATCCACCACAAGGTGACAGAGTATAAATGGTTCCATGGAAAGCTTGCCCCGCTCTTAGAAAATAATTTGGTGGAGTTGTATTTTCTGAATTAAAAATCCAGACTTCCAGTCCTTGCTCAGGGGGGCACTGGACTTCTGTTAAGGATGATGGAAAATTTTGGAAACAGAAAATGGTGACAGTTACATAGCCCAATGGACATACTTAATGTCACTGAATTGTACATAGAAAAATCTTTGAAATGGCAAAGGTTTTATTATATACAGGCTCATCCCAATGAAACAATGTAGTGTAAAAACCTTGTACTTTCATAGCTAAAAGAACAAAAATCCAGATTCTCAAATGGACAGAGGCTTTTTCTCTGACTTGTGAAAATATGTACAAAGGTAAACTCAAGGACTCACTCACACTATATGTTGAGTGGTGTGTTTCTCAGCCTGGCTGAATAGTAAAGTCCCTTGGGGAGCATTTCCAGATTCCAAGTTCTGCTGAAGAATAATAGTGCTTGGAAGGTGGCAATGGGGGCAGAGGGGATCAGGCGGCCTGATAATCTGCATTTTAGAAAGCTCTCCCAGTGACCCTGATCCACAAACAGGGTGAAGAACTGCTGGGTTGGCAAACAAGCTCTATGGTGGTCTCGTAACATTCGCTTACAAACCCTGTTAGGCAAGCTGCTTTTGCCTGATGGGGCTATCTTGGGTTGGCAAACAAGCTCTATGGGAAAAAGATTCAGGCTGGACATTCAGAAATGCAGGGCGTGTGCTCATCTTTCTACACAGGCTTCTCTCCAATCTAATCCAACAGCTCACTGTTGAAGCCACCAGAGTCCCACACTGCGGTCTCAAGGTGGACAGGACATAGTCCCTGTGCTCAAGCTGTGTTGTTGTTGTTGTTATGTGCCATCGAGTTGGACCCAACTCATAGTGACCCCCCCTTGGGTTACCAAGGCGGTATCACTACGGAAGTAGATTGCCCCCAACCTTCCTTCCGAAGAGTGGCTGGTGGGTTTAAACCACCAGTCTTCTGGTTAGCAGTCAAGTGCCTTAGGCACTAAGTTACCAGAGCTTCCAGCTCAAGCTGTAGCTGACACTTACTATGTGTTAGGACTTGCTCTGTAGACTTCCCAGTCACCAATTCGTACCACCTTCAAAGCTCTATGAGATAGGCACCGTTTATAAATCGGGAGACTGAAACTCAGAGAGGTAGCATGATTTGTTCCAAGTCACACAGCCAGTAAAGGGGTAGGAGGGATTGGAATTCAAAACCTAGGTGACCTGGCTTCAGCACCCGTGTTCTTCAACACTGGAATGTCCTGCTTCATCATAACACAGCACCAGGGTGAGGAGACCCACACTTCAGGGCATGGAAGGTCCAAGCAGGGCAGGAAGGGGACAGGGCAGAGGGTCTCTTCTCTCTGGCTCACTGGCTGTTCCTAAAGTGATAGTTCTCCATTCTGGTTGGTTGTTGTTAGTTGCCATCAACTCATGGAGACCTCATGTGTAACTGAATGAAACGAGCCTAGTCCCAGACCATCTTCATGACCATTGCTTCAGCCATAGTGTTCATCCATCTCATAGAGGTTCCCGCCTTTTTCCTGGCCCTTGACTTTATCAAACATGATGTCCCTTCCTAGTGATTGTTCTTTCCTGATAACATCTCCAAAGTGAATGAGTCAAAGTCCAAAGTAAGCGAGTTACAGTCTCATCATCCTGGCTTCAAGGAATATTCAGACTGTATTTCTTCTAAGGCTGATTTCTTCATTCTTTTGGCAGTCCATGGTATGTTTAACACCACAGCTCTGTCTTCTCCATCATTTCTGGTCACACATTAGAACTCAGGAATGCTTGAGCTCTACCCCCAAAGATTTCATTCACTTGCTCTGGGCTGAGACCCAGGCATCAATGACGCCCCAGGTAATTCCAGTGTATATACAACCAGAGTTGAAAACACAGACTCTGTGGCTGGGCAGGTGTTTTCCATCTTTGGCAGGAAGCATAGTGACCCCATTGTGGGGACACCTGTGACCACCATATTTTATGAACTTTGTAAAAATCAAACAATGCTCAACCCGAAAGAGAACTTCTAGATCAACTGGATTAAAGCCTCCCAACACTGGTATGGATTACACTCCAACATAAAGAAAATTAAAATCCTCACAACTGGACCAGTAAACATCATGATAAAGGAAGGAAAGGTTGAAGTTGTCGGGATTTCAGTTTACTTGGATCCACAATCAACACCCATGGAAGTAGCAGTCAAGAAATCATATATTGTATTCCACTGGGAAAATCTGCTGCAAAAGATCTCTTTAAAGTGTTAAAAAGCAAAGATGTCACTTTGAAGACTAAAGTGTGCCTGATTCAAGCCATGATATTTTCAGTAGTCTCATATGCATGTGAAAGCTGAACAGTGAATAGAATCGATGCATTTGAATTGTGGTGTTGGTGAAGAATATTGAAGATACCATGGACCACCAGAAGAATGAACAAATCTGTCTTGGGAGAAGAACACCAAGAATGTTCCTTAGGCTGACAAAGGACAGGTTTGTAGTCATTTCTTGGCCACATCCAGCTACCCAGAGGGACCAAATTTGGACCTGTGGGCTAGGGACCATGGTCACAGGAGACATCAAACTCAATTGGCATAACATAC
>NW_006921693.1:4721574-4722924 GCF_000298275.1 Orycteropus afer afer
AGGATCACTGTGAGTTGGAACTGACTCAATGGCACCTAGCAACAACAATAACAACCCTGGGTAGCTTTGAAAGGATCCTGAGGCCTGGGCCCCACCCCAGAAACACAGATTGAATTGGCCTGGGGCAGTGTGGGGCATCAGTGTCTCTTTTACAGCCCCTCCACCCAGTTGATTCTAATGTGCACCAGGGGTGGGCAACCACTGACCCCACTCAAGAGTCTCAGTTTACAGATGAAGAAATGGAGGCTCAGAGAGGAGAAGTGACTTGCCCAAAGTCACACAGCATGCTTGCTCCAGAGGCAGGACTAAGAGCCCAAACCTCCTGACCAGTGCTGTTTTCATTGCCCATTTGCAAAGAGGTCCCTGGGTGGTACCAACAGTTTGTGCTGGACTACTAACCTGAAGACCGGTAGTTCACATCCACCCAGTGGTGCCATGGAGGAAAGGTCTAGCAAACTGCTCCCATAAAGATGACAGCCAAGAAAACCCTAGGGAACAGTTCTACTCTGAAACACAGGAGGTCACTCGACTTGACAGCAATGGGTTTGGGTGTTTTTGGCTAACGGTTTGCAAAATTATTTCATCTGTGTTATCTCATTGGACTCTACCTTGCCACACTGTTGCTTCCTGCCTCCTTCATCTCATTTCACAGAGGATGAAATAGGGACCCAAAGAAGGAAAGTGAGCTGCCCAGAGCCACACTGGTTAGAGGCCGAACAAGAGCCCAAGTCTCCTAATAGATATGGCTACCCTCCTCCCCTAGATGCCTGTGGCCAGTCACCTACCTGCCAGGTGAGCTTTCCAGGCTGAAGGTTTGGGCACTCAGCAGACAGGTGGGGCTGGGCAGTAATCTCCCAGCAACTGCTCCCCATGTACCAGAAGCTCTACTTGGTGTTGATCTCTGACTCACCACCCCAGCTTTACTGGTATACCTCCAGCTTTACTGTTATACCCCCATATTTTTACTATTATACCCCCAGCTTTACTGTTATACGTCCAGCTTTTTACCGTTATACCCCTAGCTTTACTGGTATACCCCAGATTTACTGGTATACCCCCAGCTTTATTGTTATACCCCCAGCTTTACTGTTATACCACCAGTTTTGCTGGTACACCCTCAGTTTTACTGTTATACCCCCAGTTTTACCAGTATACCCTAGCTTTACTATTATAACACATGTTTGTGTCTGTTATTTCAGCAGTGTACTCATGACAATCTGCATCACCAAAGGGCACATTGAAGCTCAGACAGCTTTCAGAACTTTGCCATCGCTAGGACTGGAACTAGAACCAGGTCTCTGGACCCTGAATCTGGTGCTCATTTTACCCCAAGCCAGCCACTGGGGAGGC
>NW_006921693.1:4733174-4782762 GCF_000298275.1 Orycteropus afer afer
CACTATGCTACCAGAGCTCCTATTCTAATAATAGGGGGAAAATGGATTTTGGTAGCTGGCTAGTGAACAGAATCTAGCTCAGTGATTGACCATCGAGCATCTGCAGCACACAAGAACCTGTTATAAGTCACAATTAGTGATTCACGTGTGAATTTTGCTCATCCAGCACAGGAGTTTACAATTTCAGGGAATTGCTAGGCCCTTAGGCAGAATAGGTTTTCTCTAGTTCAGTTACAGACTCCACTGTGCCCCATTTTTTATTATCCGGGCCAAATTTATGCATTTAGGTGATATTCCTGGCCCCTGTAGTCATTTGATAGAGCCCTGGTGACACAGTGGTTAAGTGAAAAGCTTGGCAGTTCAAACCCACCAGCTGCTACACAGGAGAAAGATGAGGCAGTCTGCCTCCATAAAGATTTATAGCCTTGGAAACCCTATGGGGCAGGTCTACTCTGTCCTATAGGGTCACTATGTGTTGGAATTAACATAGTGGAAGTACAGTTGGTATTGTTAGCATATGAGTCTGTGGCCCTGTTCTAGAACATCAATTTTGAAAATTATCATTATCATTATCATTATTGAAGCTAGGAAAATATTCAGATTGTATGACTGAGCTTCAGATCAACCACTTTACTATCTGTTGAGTTCCACCATATGCCACATCCCTTTATGCCCATTTGCTGACTGCTCACCGAAACTCATGCTCTTCTCTTCATCCTTGGCACACAACTGGACTCCTTGGCATACAACTGGACTACATTACCCAGCCCTTCCTGCAGCTAGGTGTGGCTATGTGACTGCATTCTCTCCAATGTAATTTGAACAGAGATTATGGCCACTACTCAGATCTGGCCCATAAAGACCTCCATGTACTACTCTCTGATATGTGGTAGCTCAGGATTTCAAACTCAGGCCCCCTGATACCAAAGCTTGGGCTCATAATACCTCTTGTGACTTGTTTTTCTTCAGGTTTCTTGAGGTATTATTTACATGCAATAAAACTAACTCTTTTAAGTTTACAGTTTCAGGCATTTTGACAAATGAAGATTTGTAACCATCACCCCAATTAAGACATGCAGCATTTCCGTCATCCCTCTTCTCTTTCCCCAGCCCCTGAAATCACTGTTCTGGTTTCTCCATCTATAGTTTTGGAGTCTTGCTTCTTGCACTAAGCACAATGTTTTTAGGATTCATCCACATCACTGCATATATCAGTACTGGGTTCCTTTTTATTACTGAAAACAAAACAAAACAAAAAACCAAACCCACTGCCATTGAGTCGATTCTGACTCATAGAGACTCCCACTGGGTTTTCAAGGCAGTAAATCACTATGGAAGTAGATTGTGCAGTCTTTCATCTGAGGAGTGTCTGGTGGGTTTGAACCTCCAACCTTCTTGTTAGGAGTCAAATGCCTTAGGCACTATGCCACCAGAGCTCCTTTTTTATTACTGATTAGTAATAAATTCATAAATAGACATATCTATTCACCAGCTCTTTGGCATCTGGGTTTTTTCCCAGTTTGGGGCTATTACAAATAAAGCTGCTTTCAATATTCGTGTATCAGTCTTTGTGAAGACTCATATTTTCATTTCTCTTGGATAATACCTAGGAGTGAGATAGATGGGTTGCCTAACATGTATATGTTTAACTTCATAAGAAATTTCCAAACTGTTTTCTAAAGCAGTTGTCTTTGATTTTTAAGATGGCAACAGAAGTGAAAAAGAAAACCTTTTCTCTACCAAAACCTAATCCAAAGCAAAGGCTTTGAAGGCTAAGAAGACAGTGTGGAAAGGTGTCAAAAGCCACAACAAATGAAGGTCCACAAACTACCTAACTTGTAGCAGCCCAAGACACTGCAGCCTCAAAGCCAGCCCAAGTAGCCTCAGAGGAGCTTCCCCAAGAGAAGACAGCTTGAGCATCATTAAGGTTCCCCGACCACGGGCTTGGTTGGCTATCAGGATAGAGGGTAACAACACACTTGTCACACTGGTGTTCCTCTTGGACATCAAGTCCAGTAAGCACCAGATCAAATAGACTCTGAAGCAGCTCTACAACATTGACTGGCCAGGGTAACCACCCTCATTGGGCTTCATGGCAAAAAGACACACATTTGACCTGCATTTGGCTACAGTGCTTTGGATGCTGCAAACAAAATTGGGATTGTATAAACTAAGTCTGGAGTCTCCAGGGAGTGCAAACAGTCAAGCACTCAGCTACTAACCAAAATACTAACCAAAAAGTTGGTGGTTCACGAGGCAGCTTGGAAGAAAGGCTTGATGATTGACTTCTGAAATATCAGCTGTTGGAAACCCTGTGGAACACAGTTCTACACTGACACACATAGGATTGCCATGGGTCAGCTCAATTCAATGGCACCGCTTTAAAAAAAAACAACTAACTCCGATTGGCTAATTCTAAACATAATTAACTTTTACCATAAAAAAAAGTGGTTATCTATTTTGTACTCTTACCAGCAATATATGAAACTTCCAGTTGCTTCAAATCCTCACCAGCAGTTGACAATGTCTTTTTAATTTTAGCTAGTCTAATGGGCTGTGTTGGTGTTTCATTGTGGTTTTAATTTACATTTTCCTGATGACCAATAGGGAGCTCTGGTAGCATGATGTCTAAGGCACTTGACTGCTAACCAGAAGGCTGGCGGTTCCAACCCACCAGCCACTCCTCAGAAGGAAGACGGGGCAATCTACTTCCATAGTGATACTGCCTTGGCAACCCAAGGAGGGGTCGCTATGAGTCGGGTCCGACTCGACAGCACATAACTACAACGATGACCAATAATGGTGAGCACTTCTCATGTGCTTATTCATACATAGTCTTTGGCGAAGTGTTTGTAAAAATCTTTTGACCATTTTTAAGTGGATTATTTATCTTGTATGTTTTCTCCTGGTCTGTGGTTTCTCTTTTCATTTTCTTGATGGTGTCTTTCAAAGACACTATTTTCAAGTTTTCATTTTGATGCTGATCAACATATCAGCTTTTTCTGTTATGGTTTTTACTCCCCGTGCCATAACTTTGCTGCTGTTTGCTGACATTGCCTCGGCCCCCAAATCGTGGCAACCCCGTGTGTGGCTAGAACTGCCCTGTCGGGGTTCCTTGGCTTCCATACAGAAGCAGGTCACCAGGACTGTTCTTCTGTGGAGCCACTGGGTGGGTCTGAACCACCAACGTTGAGGTTAGCAGCTGAGCACAAACCACTTGCTGCAATAGGGTTCCGATGACTATTTTTCATGATTCAAAATGATATTTCTGGCTCATCCAGAAAGCTTAACCATACAAGAAGAAACTGAGTGACTTGAGAAGGTTAAATATGTATATCAAAATGACCCCCCACCGCCACGCCACACCGGGTTTTTCTTTGGTGTATGCTGTGACTTCTTAAAATGTTTGTTTTTGACAATGGACACCAATGGACACCGTTTTGGGAAAGCAGCTCTGAAGTGTTGTGAGCACAAAACTCTGTCAGAAGTCTGACTCCAGAGCAAGACGGAAGGCGCCATGTTTGCAGATTAAGAGAACTCGGAAGCTGCAGCAGATTAAGAAAACTGGGAAGGTGCAGGGACAAATTCCCTTTAAATGTCAAGCATTCAGGACAGTGTCTGTTTTAAGCTAAGACACTAGTGCTAACAGACAAGAGAGCCTTACCAAATGAACAAGAGAATGTGGCCAACAAGACCCATGAGCCTGGCACTGGCCATACCTTAAACCTGTAGGCAGTTCCAACCCCCCACCTGTGCTCAACTGAGAGAAACTATTTCCACTGCTTGGCTAGGTTCCTGGCAGGGCCAATTTATTCCCTCCCACTTTGGACAGACTTTAATAACCAAAGCACATGGCTTCCTGCAAACAGGCTCAGCCAGGAGGATTAACTCTTTCTTTCCCAACCAGCCAGGTAATTCCAGATCTATGCACAGCCCCGCTTATAAGGAGCTCACAGCAGCTGATAGCAGAACTTCTCCAGTGTCCTGCTGGCCCTGGGTCTCACCAGAGCCAGCCAAAGTTATTTCAGAGTTGACTCTGCATGACGCCACAGGCCACTAACACCCAAGCCTACAAGTGCTGACCCAGTCTAATTCGAGACAGCATCCGTGCCTGCTGCTGTATTGTGGGCCCACGCTCCAGCCATTCCCATCAGGCCCTGCCCCGAAAGATAGCACCAAAGGTCACATAGTCTGGACCAACTGCATTTGAAAGGGCATCTGCTTGAATCTGGACTTTTAAAGAGAGAGGTGTGCAGTGTAATAAAAAAGAAAAGGCCCTAACCCTGGTATGGGAGGCCAGAACTTAAAGTCTAGTTGCATCACTTAGTTGCTGGGTGACCAAGGGCAATTTATTCTACCTCCCTGGATCTCAGTTTCCTCTTCTAGGAAACAGGAATTAATGAGATTAAAAGGATTAAATAAGGATCAAAAGGAACCACTACTGTGAAGTGTATTGTGTGGGACCATAGCAATAGGGACGCATCTCACAAGCATTATGCCAATTGAACAAAGCCAAACACGAAAGACTACATACTATACGACTCCACTGATATGAAGCTCCAGAAAAAGACAGACCAAAATCAAACTCGTTGCCGTCCAATCGATCCCCACTCACAGCAACCCTGTAGGACAGAGTAGAACTGCCCCACAGGGTTTCCAAGGCTGTAATCTTTACGGAAGCAGACTGCCCCAGTGGAGCAGCTGGGGGTTCAAACCACTGACCTTTCCATTGGCAGCAGAGAGCTTAACCACTGCGCCACCAGGGCTCCTTAGAAAAAGACAAAGACAACTCTAATCTAAAAGGCAAATGGAACAGAAGTGTCCAGTTAGCTCCTGGCACAGAGTAAATGCTCAATAAATGTTAGTCCTCTCTGTGTACCTTTTGTTTCCCTTCCCCTAAAGACAGTTTGAGAACAACTCAGTGAACTGAACAGCAGGGGTTAACTTTCATGCCCTTAAGGGTACGTGAACATGGACATGTAACTTGACCTCTATGTGTTTCAGTTTCCATATTGGCAAGCCAATGCTCTGAAGAGAGAGATCGGAGCTCAAAATACAGGTTTGGGCAACATCACTGAGTGAAGCAGAAGACTGTCTAGGTGGAACGTGGACCGAGACAAGAAACAGGGAGAGGTCAGAATGCTGAGCACACCAGCATTCAAGGTGTAGTTGCAGGGTGAGGATGACAGTTGATGAAGACAAGAAAGAAGAGGTAAAGGAAGAGAAGTGAGAGAGGAGCCATGGGGGCCACAAGGAGAGTCAGGGAGAACATGGCTGCCACAGGCCCACCAGGGAGAGGAGGTCACAACATACACAGGTGTTTGTCCTTTGGGAGGTCATCTATTTCAGGAAATGTGGGGAACTGAAGCCACATGAGGTGGGAGGATGAGTGAGTTGGAAATGAAGGTATGGAAGAGCAAAACAAAAGGAATTGCTGTTAAAAAGCCAAAGTGAGGTGGGATCAACGGAGAAGATAAGGCCAGACAGAGACAGAAAGAACTCAGAAGCCAGGAGTTGAACTGGATCTGTGGTTGGCAGCCAGTGTAGTCACAGTGGTGTTCAACGACACTCTTCACAGAAGGACACCAAGGTTGGGTGAACTTGGACAACTTTGACTTATGAAGGATAAGAGAATAAGGTCAGGGAAGTAAAGAGCTCTGGTAATCCCCTGACATGGTGCTGGAAGGAGGCCAAGAGAGCATCAGTGGGACAAATGGGGATTCCACCCAAAACTCAGTTGTTAGAAGTATGGTACCAAACCAATCTAAACCCACTGCCATTGAGTCGATTCTGACTCATAGTGACCCTATAAGACAGGGCAGAACTGCCCCATAGGGTTTCCTAAGCTGTCATCTTTACAGAAGCAGACTGTCTCATCTTTCTCCTACAGAGCAGCTGGTGGGTTCGAACCACCAATCTTCTGGTTAACAGCTGAATGTTTTAACCAGGGCTCCTTATAAGTGGGGTAAGGGAGGGGAAAAAGCACTGGAGGGTCGCTGCATTTGGTCACAGGCCTGGAGTAAGAGCGCTGCCTCTTCCGTGACGTCAGAAGGTGGGCACCAACATGCTCCGTGCTCCCTGAAAGACTTGCAGTCTCACTGGCATCAGGGAGAGCAGAGCAGGAGGGGACAGAGAACTTGAGGAGAAAGCTCCATCCTTCCAGCAGCTGTGATAACAGTAGTTTGGTATTTGTCTGCTGTTGTTGCTGGGTGACTTGGAGTAGATCCTGACTTGTGATGACCCTGTGTGACAGAGATGAGCTGCTCCATGGGGCTTTCTGGTCTGCAATCGTTATGGCAGCAGATTGCCACGTCCTTCTCCCGTGAAGCCTCAGGATGGGTTCAAACCACCAACCTTCCAGATAACAGCTAAGGGGCCTTTGCAAAGTGCTTTCACTTACCATATCTTCATTTAGGAACAAGGACCCCTGCTGAGGTGATGGTTAAGCACTTGGCTGTGAACAGGAAGGTCCACGGTTTTCCCAGTAGCCACTCCGTAGAAGTGATTTGTAGATTTTTTGATACCTGGGTACACATGGGTCTCCATGAGTTAGAATTGGCTTGACATCAAAGGGATTGGGCTTTTTGTTTTATTTTATTTTCTGGCTGTCTTTTTTATTAAAAAAATTTCTAACATACAGAGCTATAGACACATGGTCAGAGCAGCTTTATTCATAATGGCCCAGAACTGGAAAAAAAAAAAAAAAAACCCACATGTCCATCAACAGGTGAACTGAGAAACAAATTATGGTACATCCATACAACAGAGTTCTACTCAACAATGAAGAATTACTACCACGTACCATGATGTGTGGGACATGCAGCAACATGGATGCACCTCAAAAGCATGATGCCAAGTGAACAAAGCTAGACACAAAACTCCATACCAGAGACTTCAGTCACATGAAACCCTAGAAAAAGACGAATCATTAGATGATTCAAAATGGTTGAAAGCAGATCGGAGGCTACATGGGACCCGGGTGGGTAGCAAATCAACTGGGAAAGGAGACAAAGGGACTTCACAGTGATAGAAATGTATTCCAGATCCTCCCTATAGGGAGCTCTGGTAGCACAGTGGTTAAGTACTTGGCTGCCAACCAAAAGGTCTGCAGTTCAAATCCACAAGCTACTTGGCAGGAAAAAGATGAGGCATTCTGCTTCTGTAAAGATTACAGCCTCAGAAACTCTATGGAGCTATTCTACTCTGTCCTATAGGGTCACTCTGAGTCGTGATTGACTCCAAGGCAATGAGTATTCTTATTATAGTCACGGTTACCTGGATACATATATTTGTCAATACATATCAAACTGAATACGTAAGATAGATGCATTTTATTTATGTATATTATACCTCATTAAGTTAATGCAAAAAATATTTTTAACTTCAAGTGGGTTACAAAGATGAATATAATAAATATACATAAATGAAGAAATGGGGGAAAGACAGACTGGACATGAGATGAAGCCAGAGAGAAAATTAGTTCACAAAGTGCCCATCAATTGAAAGGAACCACAAGTTGGGCTCTGAGTTTCCCAGCAGCAAAAGCAGAAAGAGGAAAAGAAATATTCACAAGATCCCCTATGTGTATAAGAGAAAATCACAGTATTCTTAAGATACGGTTGGATCACAGAGATATGGTGGCTTCTGTGTTAAGGGGGAGCTCTGGTAGCATAGTGCCTAAGGCACTTGACTGCTAACTAGAAGGCTGGCGGTTCAAACCCACCAGCCACTCCTCGGAAGGAAGATGGGGCAATCTACTTCCATAGTGATACCGCCTCGGAAACCCAAGGAGGGGTCGCTATGAGTCGGGTCCGACTCGACAGCACATAACAACAAAGTGTTAAGGAGACATAGGGAAGGAAGTGACTAATTCCATTTGGGAAACGCTACAGAGATGAGGGTGAAAGAAAGCAGCTAATGCTGACTGTGGGGATGTGAGGGTGGGATTGGGCTTCGGAACAGGAAATGACCTGCTTAACTCATTTCCTAGATGTCCTTCAACTCTAAAGAGGTGAGATCAGAGGATGTGGTCTCAGGAAGGGAGGAAGAGAGGCTGGAGCCTGAGCATAAACAGTCTTGGCTTCTCCAGGCCTGAGGGAGGGGGACCTTTAATATAGTGACACGCCAGCCTGGCATAGATCCATCCAATGAGGTGGGAGGAGCAGGGTCCCCAGCTGGACCTTGCTAGAAGGCTCTTGCTCTGTTGGCATTAACCCTTCTTTTACTGGCTGGTGGAGGGGTGGGGAGGCCCTGGGGAAGGGAGGTGGGAGCTGATGGGGAGGTGAAGCGAATGACTAAGAGATGCAGCAGCATTTCAGTGTTGTCGCTACCGCTTTGTCTGGCTCACGCCCAGTTATCAGCTGTGGACGCCCTGCCCACACTGATGACCTCTGCTCCTGGCTGCCTTCCGCAGTCAGAGCCATGACCATCCCCAGCTAATGAGAATTCCTGGTCTTGGTCAACTGCCCACACTCAGGAATTTGCTATTCACGAGAAAAGTCAGCTTTACGAAAACGGGCCCTGTGTGTCAGCTTTTTCCCACATTCCGGCTTTACTGCCGACAGGAGTTCTTTCATGTGATTTGCTGCAGGGGGGGAAGGGGCTGTAATCCAGGAAACTGCTCCTCCGGCAAATCACCCCTGGGCCAGCACAGCATTCTGGAACATTCCTTTTATTTTTCCCCTTAGAAGCCATTTAGAAAGGAAAGAGTGGGGATTTAGGCAAGGCTAGAGGGGAAGCCGTCCTGCCTGTGGGAATAACAGAGCAGAATGATGAGGGACCCTACCCCCAGGGCCTCTCCAAGTTCAGTTTCCCAGCGGACACACAGAAGGGCTGCAGTGGGAGGCACCCTGGGAGGTCGCACGGGGACCTCAGGGGCTGACAGAGAAAACCAATGAACAAGTGTGGCCTGGCCTGGCTTGGCCTGGCCTGGCTTGGCCTGGCCTCACGCTCGTTCATCATTTATCCACAGAACTGACACTATAAAGCCCCTTTACAGAGGATGATAATGTCCTACTTTCTCCACTGGATAAGAGGCCGCATTTCAACAAAGCACAGTCCCTCACACAGCGCTCCCATCCCCTCACTGGTCACTCGGCTTTCTTTCTTCTCCTGATTTGACTTCTGGATCGACATGCGACTGATTTCAAGAACAATAACAGCCACTCAAAGGACCCTGGGAGCCGGATACGGTTCTCATTAGGCTTTTGTGGTTCTTAGGTGCCTTCCAGTTGCTTCGACTCATAGTGACCCCGTGCGACCGACTAGAAGCGCCACATAGGGTGTTCTAGGCTGTCATCTCCAGGAGCAGGTCACCAGGGCTATCTCCCACGGAGCCTCTTGTGGGTTCAAACCGCCAACCCTTCAGTTAGCACTCGAGCACTTGACCTCTGTGTAAGCAGGGCTCCTGTCAGAAAGTGTTGGCGGTTTGAACCTACCCAGCAATGCCATGGAATAAAGGCTTGGCAATCTGCTTTCATAAAAATTACAGCCAAGAAATCCCATGGAGCTTAATTCTCCTGTAACACGTGGGGCCACTATGAGTCCAAGTCCACTCTATGGCAGATAGTTTGGGTTTGGATTCAACTTACATCAGAACCAACTCACAACAGAGTTGTCAGAGTGGAACCCCATTGTGAGGGGTAAATCTTTTTTTTTTTTTTTTTAAATATATCATGAGCTTTTTACTTTGGAATACTTTTAGATTTCCAGAAAAGTTGCAAAAATAGTACAGAGGGTTCCTGTATATCCCTTAGCCAGTCTCAATTTCCTCTAATGTTAGCATTTTACATTACTGCGATGTTTCACAACTAGGAGACCAACGGTGGGACATTATTATTAATGAAACTCCAGACTTCATTCAGATTTCACTCATTTTCCTTTTGCTGTCCTTTTGCTGTTCCAGAGCGTTTTTGTTGATAGGTGCCATCGAGTTGGTTCCAAGTCATAGTGACCCCAGGTCCAACAGAATGGAACACCGCCCGTGTTCCAGGTACCTCACTGCATTTGGGACCAACTCATTTTCAGTGCTTCCAGGTCTAAAAAGGGAGCTCTGGTAGCACAATGCCTAAGGCATTGGGCTGTTAACCAGAGAGTTGGTAGTTCAAACCCACCAGCACTCTGTGTAACCAAGACTGGGCAATCTACTTCCATAAAGATTTACTGCCTTAGAAACCCAATGGGGGTCGCTATGAGTTGGAATCGACTCCATGGCAGTGGGTTTGGTTTTTGGTTTTAGGCCTAAAAACAGAGTCAGTAACCCTTCGTGACTAAAGGCTCAGGTAAATGAATGCTGTGCTGTGTGACTTTGGGCAAATCCCCTGTCCAGTCTGAGCTTCAGATTCTTCACCTATAAAGAGATGGTAACAGTATTGCCTCACAAGAAATCTGCTGACTCATGCAAAGCACTTAGCTTAGCTCTTGGTAGTATTTAGTGTACTAGCATACCTAGTATACCATTTGCGGTATATTGTAGATGAGAAAACCGAGGCCCGGGTGTATCTCAGTGTCTCAGTATCACAAACACTCACTTGATAAGTCTCAGCTTGTAGACTCCATGGACTAAAGCCAGGACTGACCCAGGTACCACCCAAGTACCCTTGCTAAAGAAATCTCCCAGTAAACCGGCTGATTCAGAAAGAAAGACACTATGCTGCTTGGGCTGGCATCCGGGCTCCAATGTGGGGAGCACGAGATTGAAAAGCATGAAGATCTGAGGTCAGGCAGGCCCGGGATGGAGTCCTACCTGCCACTTATGAGCTGTGTGTCCTTGGGCAAAGTATTCAGGCTCTGGGTCTCTCAGCATCCTCATCTGTAAAATGGGGACACCCACCCACCCACCCTCCCGGGGCTGCTGAGGAAATGAGATACTGCCCACAAAATATCTAGCAGGATTGAGGTGTGGTTCACTGATCTTTCTCTTCTCCTACCTCCTCTAGGAGCCACCACGGTTTCATCAGGAGCATTCAAGGACCACCAGAACACGGGATCCTGCCCTCTATAGCTTCCCATCCAGAGGACACAATCTTGACCATCAATATTTCCCAAGTATCTACCATAGTACCAGGCTTACAGTAGGTGCACAGCAAATGTTTGGTGAATGAATAACAGACCTCTCCTCTTCAGTGAAACTCCCACTTGATGACTCACGCTGGGTGGTCTCGAGGGTGATAGTGGAGCTGAAGACTCTGTATTTGTATTTGTCTTCAACTCTCCTCTCGTCATTTTCACCAGAAGACTTTGAGTAGCAGGCTGTCTATACATGTGGAGTCATGTCCCAGCTCTGAGCCCCTTACTCCTGAGTGCCTACTGAGATATAACTGAGCCTTGGTTGTCTCATCTATAATATACAGCAAATACTATTTGACTATGCTCATTCCACTCAGCCCCTGTGAATATGAAACCATTCTAGAATAAAGAGGCTGTTGAGATGTTTCTTGATTTACTGAAAAGACAAGTATGTTGAGGACAAAGAGGTAAATAGAAGAGAAGTGGCGATTAGCTTTCTAGCTCAGCACACTCATTCCTATCTTCTGTGATGTAACTGGTTGCGATTGCCCCAGATTTGTTCCAATCTTAGAAAAGATTAAATATATGGATCTGTGGCATCATGTGTCATCTCAACCAATCCTGACCCATATTTCTCTCCACTTGGTGCATGTAACAACTACAAAGGAGTGTTGTAACTTTAATTGCTTGCAGAGTGTTTTGAAATCTTTAGATTAAGAAGCTCAGCGAAGTCCAAAGTATTCGTTTTCTGTGTGCCCGAGGACTTAACGCGAGCCTCATCTGGGTTTGTTGGGACTCAGAGAATCTGCAGTGTATGTTGAGGCCCAGCCCAGGAGCTGGGTGGTTTAGAGGTCCCATTCCTGGGATGGTCTTGGACCAACTCCCAGCTTCCTAGTTCCTGAGCCACTTCCCAGGCTGCTGCCCCTCTGTGGTTCCTGGGTCACAAGGCGGCCTGAGCTGCACTTTCTTCAGTGCTATTGGTCTGCTTTCCTGGGTGATCTCAGCCCAAGTCCTGGAAAAGGGCAGTTGTATCATCTGGGACTTCTGTAGGCCTCCTCACGAAAGCCCAAAGCTAACGAACTGGTCTTTATTCTAACTGTGCATGTGCGTTGACAGTTAAAATCCTGTTTCATAGTGGCTACCCTCACGAGGGCAGCAGGGAGGGACGGCAAAGGACCTGGAGGTCCTGGGGTGCTGGCGATGCTGTTTCTTTGATGAGGCCACTCATCTGGTTGGGGAAAATTTGCTGAGCTATACACTTACAAAGGCTCCTGGGTGGCACAAATGGTCTGCACTCAGCTACTAAGAAAAAGGTTGGCGGTTTGAGCCCACCCCGCGGGGCCATGGAAGAAAGGCCCGACAATCACAGCCAAGAAAACCCTATGGGGCAGTTCTGCCCTAACACGAGGCTCCCGTGAGTCGGAACCAACTCAGTAGCAACAGGTTATACACTGACATGTGCATTTTGTTGCGTATTAGTTACACTTAAAAAAAAAAAAAAAAAAAGCCTATATACTGATTCATTTAGAACAAAGTTTGATGCAATAGTGGGGCTATAAACCTCATTATACCCAAGTCCTTTATCTTTCTCAATCTTGGTGATTAAAAATGAATGTATCTGTAGTTTTCCCTTCCATTTTTACCTTTATACGGAAAAGGGGAAAAAAAAAAAGGAAATGCTTTAATTAGCCACATGAATTAGGTCTAATGTGGGGGGAGGGGCATGTTGCAAATTCAAGCCTCCACAATGGTTCACAAAGTTCCATGAGACACCCACGTGTACATCATAACTTTCATCTAATTCCCAAGGGCCTCTGACCTAATAAAAGATGAAAAACCAGAGAGATTCTTACAAATCATATTTACGCATGATCCCCTGCGAATGTTTCTCCATCTGAAAGTTCAACTCACAGCACCACCAGCCTGATCTCACCAAAGTGGTTTCTCCCATCCTAATGACTGTGCCCACTTGTATTACAAAAGCCAATGTGTTAAAGTATCTGTCCAAGGTTGTTAACAATCACGTTTACACCTCTGTCTCCACAGTGAGACTCTAATCCCTGGGGCCAGAGACCTCTGCACCCCCAGCCCTCAATCAAAAACAAAAACCAAACTCACTGCCACTGAGTCAATTCCAACTCAGAGCGACCCCCTTTGGGTTTCCAAAGCAGTAAATCATTATGGAAGTAGACTGTCCAGTCTTCCTTCCGCAAAGTGGCTGGGGGGTTTGAACCGCCAACCGTCTGGTTAGCAGCCAAATGCCTTAGGCACCACACCACAGCCCTTACAAGGAGCACGAAATTGCAAAAGGCAAAGGCATACTGAACCCCAAAGAAATCCACCACGCCTGCATACGAAACCAGATTTATTACAATTTCTCTACAGGTCAGCTGACCACTGTAACGTTCATACATATGTACAGGAAGGATCTAGTGTTTCTAGCTTCCCAGCAGAAGCCCCTGCCGGCCTGGAGTCCTCAGCCGGATCGTGTATCACAAATACAAGGGTCGGGCAACCACGAGAGCGTTAGTGCAGCAGAGGCCTTGTCCTCCCTGTCCTCAAGTCCACGGTCCGGTCAAGGTCCTATTGCCAAGAAGCATTCACATTTCACGTGGTTTTAGACACGCAGGTTATCCAGACAGACACAACAACAAAACAAGCCTCAGAGCTAACACAACAGAAACTCGGACATAGGTATAAAAGGTGAAATGTATGTACACAGTACACAGTACATGAGGTATACATGGCATTCTCACAATGCATGTTAGTAGTTTGCCTAGGCGTAGCCCTTGAAGATGACTGCCTGTTTTTGTGCCATTTCTTAAAATACAGTATGTTTCGTTTACCCGTTTAACCACCCCATCTCAGCACTGCCCAACACATCGACTGGTATCTCATCAGTCCTTGTTTACAAAGGTGAGCTGCAGTTTCTCCACGAAGTGCTACCTTTTGTAGGTAGTGAGTTCCCATCTCTGGATGCATTCAAACAAAAGATGGCGTCCCACCTGTGAAAGCTGAAGCAGGAAGAAGGGGTTCGGCAGAGGAAGAGGTGGGACTGGACACTTCTCAAGTCCCTTCCAGCTTCAAACGTTTGGGGTTTACTGTTTCACCCCAGATGTGAATCACACAGCTATATTCGTAAGCCATAACCCCCTGACATTCACAACGCACCATGCAAAACCCCAGGCACACACACAATGCCAGAGGCAGATCACATCTGGGAAGGGTTCAAGTGTAACTCTGGAAGGGGGTCTGAGACTCTTCCAAGACTTTTCAGAATTCACTTTCTCTGCAGCACAAAGGTGTTTTACGTTGGCTCTTGGGAGAGGGGTTGGGGAGTCTTCTCTTTTTTCTTCTCCGAGGCAAAACGCCCACCCTGAGTCTTGCAGGGGGTGGAAGGGGTGGGGGGATAAGTGCTAACATATTTGAGGGCAAACCAAAGAGGTAACTTGCCAAACACTCAAATTATTCAAAAGCCTGAGGTCTCTGTCTGAGCTCAGAATTGTGACATCGACAGGCATTTGGATCTTTTGTGACACTTTCCCATAGATAGCTGGTAAGTGCTTTCATAGCTAAAGGGGGAGGGGGACTTCAAGGTCAGGGGAAGGGAGGCTTCAAGGTCAGAAAGAAGGCATTAGTGCATATGAGGTCCTGGAGGGAGATGGAGGCCAGAGTCTTGAGTTTATGGTCCAGGAAGACTCTTGTGCTCCTGAGACAGGCTGCCCCAAAAACGGAGCAGAGTCCTTGGTAAGTGTGAGTGTGAAGAGAGAAAGACTGTTCAAACAAACAAAAACCCTTCCAATCAGGGAAGCTGGGGTAGCAAAACTCTAGCTACCAAAGAGGTGTTCAAAGGCGGCAGGTTAACTGACCCAACAGTTGGTCCATCACCCTGTAAAATATGCTTACTGCCCCAAATGCCACTGTGCAGTTCACCTCCTCACCCTTTTGAACGTTCAAGTTGGCTACAATGACCTCACGTTGTAGGATGTCCATACTCTACCACCTACAAAAGACACGGAACCCAAATTTGACCAAAGGGTCTCTGTGAGGGTTTGCTAAGAAAGGAAACAACTTTTCAGGACAGCCAAAGAGTGTCTCTGCTCAAATCGATGAAGTCACTCGTCACAACAAACAAGGCGAGGCACCACGTTGAGCTCAGCGGCACCATCCCTGACGCAGTCCTGATCGGATGGCACCACGTCGGGAGGTCGGTCCACCTTTAGAAATGGAAATGCCATGTGTGAGAATCATGAGGTTTCTGAGGTTTGGGGATTAGCAGAAGAAGGAACTAATGTCACTGTCCTCCTGGCATTCCGGGACAATCTGGTCTGAAGTTCCTATTTCCGAGTCGACATAGCCAGGTTCCAAGACAGACTCAAACCAGGGATGGAGCAGGATCTCAGGGGCAGCAAGTCTCTCCGAAGGCTCTCGTCTCAGAAGGCTGCGGATGAGGCACCTGGCTTTGGGGGAAATGTGGTCGGGAATGCAGAACTGCCCGCGTCGGATTTTGGAGAACAGGGCACTGGGGTCTGAGTCATGGAAGGGGTATCGTCCGACCAGAAGGGTGTAGAGCATCACCCCGAGGCTCCAAACGTCCGCCGCCTTTCCCGAGTAGGTCCCGGTCGTGTTCAGGATCTCAGGGCTCACGTAGGCGGGGCAGCCATGTTTGTCTGACAGAGCATCGTCCTCCCCCTTGATGATGTGGGTGTCTTCTAGGCTTTCCAATCTGAGCTGGGTTCTGAGAGAGACAGAGAGCGAGTGATTGAGCAAGCAAACCAGCACTTCCAGACCAGCTGCTATGAAAAACAAGGCTTCCCGATCACGGCACCCACAGGCACTAATAGCTAGGGCCCAGGAAGTGCCATTACTCCTTCATCAGTAAGCTGTGCCCCACAACTACCCAGGACTTGCGGTTTCACAAAACAAGGCACACTGCAATAGCATTTGAAAATACCAGGGGCAAGCCTGGGGTAGAGGGGATGGTATAGAGCCTCAAATACCATTCATGATGCTGGAGTTTCTAAGAGATAGGGGTGACACAGGGAGCTCTGGTAGCGCAGTGCTAACCAGAAGGCTGGTGGTTCAAACCCACCAGCCACTCCTCGGAAGGAAGGTTGGGCAATCCTACTTCCGTAGTGACACTGACTTAGAAACCCAAGGAGGGGTCGCTATGAGTCGAGTCTGACTCGACAGCACATAACAACAACAGGAGTGACAAAATTCGCCATGCTCCCATGGCAGAACCAGGGAATGCTGACATTGTCTGCAAAAGCTATCGGGGAAGAGGAGTGTATCTTATGCCTGTAGATCCTATAGCCACACCGTGCATCCCACACAGAGCCCAAAGTCACCGTCACTGCCACAGGCTGTCAGAACTGCTGCTCTCATCCACATATACACACAGAGGGAACTTTGTCCACCGGGGCCCTGATGGCTAACTAGGATCATTATGATGGGAAAGTTGCAAGGAATGTTCATTGCATTTATTGGAGTGCTTAACTGCAAAAAATGCTCGGTCTGATGGAGAAGCAGGGCGCCCCAAACTCCAGCTCCTGTATGTGCACACCCACCCCAAGACACCATACCAACACATGAGCACGGTTCATCTGTCTGTACAGGGAGCAGCCAATGTCTGAAAAACTTTCCATCAAAGGCTCTTTTATAAAACTGCAGGTACTTCTTTATTCACATCAAGCCACCCAAGTCTCCCAGATCCCCCAAAAGCTAGGTGGGGAACTTCTAATCTCCAGTGGCAGCCTGCCCCTCCCTGCTTCTCCCAAACAGCCCAGTTTCTGTAAGGCCCTGTGAAGTTAAATGTAAACACGTGGTACTGGCTGATGGTCGATTCCTTTTCCTCTCAAGGTCTGGGTTTGGTTTTTTTTTCTCCTTCCTGCCGTCGTGTTCCCTGGAGTGTAGTCCACATGTGCTAACTTCAGTATGTCCTCGGCATGACCTCCCCGTCGTTATGTAAAATACCCATTAGTTCTGTAAACGGAAAATATGACTCAACCCACACCGTCTGCCCTGATTGGCTGCTGTAGTACTAAAACTCTGCACCTGTGCTTGTTACCCGACTAGCGTCAGCCTGCCATTGCTTAACCCTCGGCTTGCCAAACTCCATGCCCATGACATTGGCCTGTGCAATGCAGATTTCAAAAGCTAGCCAGCCGGTGTGTAAGGCATGTTTCAGAAAATGCATCACCATGTCAAAGAAGCATGTGCCAGGAATTGGAAACTTCTTCATTGCAAACAGCTGGCCTTTCTTTGCTAATAAGTATGTTCCAATCAATCTTGCAAGGTCAGATACAAAGTCAGGCTCTATAGCAACTTAACTCTATATCTTTTCCTATGACCTTGGGTTTAAAGGTTTAAAAAAAAAAAAAAGGCAAAAAAGCACAGGTAGGTTAAGCCCTGTGTGACTTGCCGGAACAAACAAACAACTCACAGCCGCCTCCACTGCTCCCCAGTGTTATCAGACAGTGTTATCACGTGTAATCTTTCCACCAGGATGTGGCCCATCTCTGAAAACCAGGTCAGGCCTATGTGCTGTGGCTTCCTGAATTCTCTTAAGAATCTGAAACCTCAACTCTGAGTCTCACTCACTGTGTCATCATTCTCTTCTCAAGCTCATCTCATCCTTTATGACATAAGCTGTGATCTGTATTTAGCGATCAACCCCAGCCAATTTCCATTTATTATTCAATGTGGCTATTTTCTGAAGATGGAGTCAAATAAGATGTCTAAAAAGCCACCAGGGGGTGTGAAGAAAGGCACAGGGACCAAGTCTGAGACAGAATAGGGATGCAGAGTGGGGAGGAGGGTGAGATTCTGCAAAGACAACAGGTTAATCTAACTCTGTGACGCCTTCTAGGTACCAAAAAAACAATCCAGCAAACAAAAACACAGCATAAGCAAAAGCTGAACGCTTCCTGTAGGAGTCAATATTAATGCGGGCTGGGTTGACGTTTGCACCCCAGAGAACCTGGCCTTTCTGGTAACCGTGTGGAAGGACCCTGATTCAGGGCACAGAAGGGGGAAGACAACCTGCCACCACGTGGCATCCTGCAGAAGCACCAAGGTGTCCTCAGGCCCACAGTCAAGAGAACACAGGATAAACCAACCTTGGCCACGATTCCTCCAGAGCAGGACTTCTAAACTCAGCCCTCGGCTTTGTTTTGAACCAACACATCGCCCCTAACTGGCTCAACCTGCACCTGCGTCACCGCTCCGTAAGGGCACAGGAGGCACTGCAACCGCCGCTCACCTCTCCTCCGTGGAGAAGACGAATTTCCTAAGTTTCAGATCCCCCAACACAATGGCCGACTGGTGGCAGTGGGCAACGGCAGAGACAATCTGCTTGAAGAGCCGGGCAGCCTCCTCTTCCCGCAACCTCTTCCGGCTTCGCACATACGAGTGCATGTCCCCAAAGTCCTTCTCAAAGAAGACATAGGCTTTGGTGTCCCCAAGGATCACTTCCACGATGCCGGTGATGTGTCTGTGTGACGGCAGCTGGATGTAAGGCCGGATTCTGTCCTGGTAGTGTTTAATGGGAAACACCTGCAGAGAGAGGGAGGCTTGGTTAGGAGCTGGAAAAGCAGGCGTTGCCCCCCAAATCCAGGGCTGAGCTGAGGTTCCCAATCTTTGGGCTTCAGTTGACTACAGGAAGACCCCATTCATGTACCTTTCTCTTTGCCACCCCACCCTATGTGGCACCAGGAGCTGCTGTCAAGCTGATCCCAACTCCAGGCAACTCTATGTGTGTCAAAGTAGCACTGTGCGCCATAGTGTTTTCTGTGATTTTTCTAAGTGGATCACCAGGCCTTTCTTTCAAGGCGCTTGAACCTTCAACCTTTCAATTAGCAGCCAAGCACGTTAACTGCACCACACAGGGTCTCCCAGCTGCCCCTAACATCTTTAAAAGCCTGTTGACTAGCAAACGTCCGAGGGGTTCCCTCTTCATAGGGATGCTGAGAAAAAACTGTCATCTCCGTATGTTCCCTGCTTCTGTGGGACACCAGTTCCTGAGAGCAAGCCCCACAGACCCCCATCCTCTGTGTCCCTTCCTTGTTTGCAGGCGATGTTGGTGGCTGCTGGAAGGCACCCCCTGGGAGCCTCACAGCTCAAATCTGTCCCTGGAAATGCACTGTGCCTGCGGCAGACCCAGAGTGCACACCACAAAGGCCACTGAAATGGTGTTGACACTGCAGCCTCCACGGGGAAGCAGGGGCCGGAGAACACCAAGCTTTGTCATCAGTCAGGAGGAATGGATGACTTGGAGGAAGAGGGGAGCCTGTGACACGAAGGCCTTAAGCAAGCTGCCCGCAGTCTGACTCCGTGGAAGCCAAAGTTAGCTTCTCACAGCAGGGCTACACATCCTGTGAGTGGTGGGGATATCTTCTTTCTTTTTCTGTTTGTTTGTTTATTCCTCACCCCACCCCCACTCCACAGGAAATGGGTAATCTCTTCTAAGAAGCCCGCTGGGCTCTTTAAGGCCCTTTTGTTTAGTCCAGTTACTCATAATCTAGACTCAACTGGAAACGGTGACACACGGGCTGTCACCATCTGGATTCAGCTATTATCTGAACAGAGGAGCTGGAAGGAGTTTCACAATGGCTAGACCCACCCCACCTCGGAGGCCCGGCTCCGGCACCAGCCAGAAAATCCCTCCGACGCCCCCTCCCCTCGCCCCACCCCAGACCCAACACACCGACCCCTCCCAAAACACCTCTGAACCTCAGCTACTGAGAGAGAAAGATTTTTTTTCCCTTTAAACCAGCCTTGATCGGGCATTTGAAGTTTCATTCTGCTCAGACGTTAGGTGGCAGCAGCAAGCCCAGGGACTGGGGGAAGTCAGGTGAGTTAAAGAAAACCTAGAGCGACTTTTAACTAGGGGGTGACTCCCTCCTTGGGGTGAAATGATCGGCCCGAGGGCTGTCAGGAGTCCCTGTTGGGGAGGGGGGAGTGCCAGACTCGCCAAGAGCGGGCAGCGAGAAGGCCCTGTGTCCAAGGGCGGTGGTGAAAGAAGCGGGGACGCGGTTTCTACCTGAAAAACCTCCTGCTCCGGAATGGGGATCCCTTAGGTTCAAAAGTAAATCTCGGCCGGGAAATAAAGAAGTGAATGGAAGCGAGGGTTCCCTGCCCGTGTGGGCTTTCCAACTTTCCTACCCCGGGCAGCTCAGCCCCGCCTTGGCTCTAAGACCCACTCAGACTGCGCCCTTAGGAGGGCGGGGAGGGTTTGGCGATGTTCTCGCCCCGGCGCGGGTCAGGCCGGAATCTCCGACAGGAGCCCGACGCAGTCTTTCCACTCCTTTACCACCCTCGGCTGCGCCCGGGCGCCTGAAACCCCTGCCAGGGTGCCGCCAGCTATTCCGAGCCCACGGAGACACCCTCGGCAGGCCTTTTTCCAGGACGCGGGGCGGGACGGCAGGGCACTGAGGGAAGGGGAATGGTGCAGCCCTGGAATCCATTTCAATTCCGCAATTTATATGGAACGCCCTGCGCCCCGCTGGACGCCACGGAAAGGAATACAGAGAGGAAGCGGTTGAGGACTGCACTTCCTCTTCGCCGCCGAGCCCCCGCGATACCACGACCCCTCAATCTCCCCAAAGGTGACCCGGTCAAATGCCGCCTTCCAGGACTCGACCCACTTACTCGCCCAGTCCCAAGCGTCTGTGGTACTTGGGGCGCCCAGAGCCCCTCCACCCGCCTCAAGTCCCCAGACCTCCACCGGGTCCTGGTCCCCAGCCGCCTACCTTGCAGCGCAGTTCGCGGCCCGTGTGGATGCATAGCGCCCGGGACACATGCTCGCGCTCCGCCAGGGGCAGCAGCAGGTAGTCGGCGATGCGGCAGGGCCCCGGCGCGCTCCCAGAGCCGCCGCCGGCTCCCGGAGCGGCGGGCGGGGGCTGCGGGCTGCAGGGCGAGCCGGGGGGGCTGAGGTAGTCCGGGGGACTCGAGCACTCGGAGAGGCGCGGGCACTTGGCCGCCACGGCGGCCGCGTCGTCCGCATCCAGCAGGCGTTTGGCCGGGGCGCCCCGAGAGGCCGAGAGCAGCAGGGCCCGGCCGCGGGGCTGCGCGGCGCCGCTCGTGGCGGAGCGCACCGGGCCGGTCCGCATCCCGTCCCGGGCTGTGGCGGCGAGGGCTTCGTGCGTTCGGGAACCCGCGCGGGAAAGCGCTGCGGGCTCAGCGCCGGCGCTGCGACTTCTTCCAGCCCGCGCGCGAGAGTCTGCAGCCCAGGCTCGGCTCGACCCCCACGGGGGGCACAGCAGGAGTCGCCCTCGGGCGCTCGCGCTGCACACGGGGACCGCGCTGGCCGCGCGCCCCGGGGCCGGAGGCCAGTTCGGGTCCCCGGAGTCCCACGGGCACCGACTCGGGACGCCTGCCCGAGGGCGGCCGCCGCTATTGTTGCCGCGGCTGCCGACAGTCCCGGAGACGGAGGCGGCGGCTGAAGCTCCCGGGGTCCCGAGCTGCGAGGGCAGGATTCTGCGGGATTGAATGAGCCTCGGATCCAGTGCACGTCCCAAAGCAAGAAGTCTCGAAGCCAAAGCCAGAGCAACTTTTCCGCGGCGCTCGGGGTCCTGCGCGCTCCTGGGCTCTGGGCGTGTGAGCGAGCGCGACGCGCTCGGAGAGAGTGACTGAGTGTGAGTGAGTGTGTCGCCGCACCGACCCCGGCCAGTGCACGCCTCCTTCTCCTTTTCCTCCACCTCCTCCGCCTCCCAGTGACTCACGCTGTATACACACACACAGGCCGGGCTGTGTAAACAGTTGGGAAGCCAGGTTGTGCAATGAGGTGGCTGCGACGACTCCGGCTCTGCCGCCCGGCGAGCAGTCACCGGGGCGGAGGGGGGAGCTCGCGGGTGGAGCAGGGCGGGCGCGGGGGATGGGGAACCGGGATGCTCTGGGCAGCGCGCTCGGGCGCAGGTGGTGCGTCCGGGCCGGCTTGGGCGCGCGCACACGCCCCCCGGGCTGGGCTGGCCTGAAGGTGGCGCGCGCCCTCGGCAGGCTGCCGGCTTGCGCTGCGAGCCGAGGAGAGCCGAGGAAACGTCCCCGTGACGTCAAGGTCCCGAGGAAGTGGGCGGGCGGGGCGGGACGGGGCGCGGGGGGCGAAGCGGCCGCTGATTGGTGCGCGCTCCCCATTCACACTGAGCACAATGGGCTGAGGCGCGAGGCGCGCGCTCGAGTCCCCGGGCTCGGTGGGAGGGTGCGCGCACCACAGTTTCCTGCACCCGCCGCTCTTGCAACCCGGTGGTTACCTTTTAGCCCCGGGGATACCCCCATTGCCCGGCGCCTCGGGAGCTCCGGTTGGAGTTGTGGGCGCCGCCAACGCCCGGCTGCAGCCCGAGGGGCGGGCTGGGGAAGGTGATGAATTCCAGAATCAGTCATTCACCCCCACTCGGTAGTTCCGGGGAAGACCTGTGCGTGGTAGTGGATGTGGCTTTTTTTTTTTTTTTTCCTTTTCCTGCCCCCTCCCAGCTCTAATCCCTAGCGTCTGTTCGCTTCCACAAATAGAACCTTCTGTTGGATGAAATAAAAGCAAACACTGGGCCTTCTGCGCTGCCTCCACCTCCACGCCCCTCCCGCGCCTGCCTCCCGCCCGGATTGCACGGAAATAGCTTCTCCCCGCTCCCCGGCCGCCCCTTCGCGGTGACTCGCAGAAAGAGCTTCCTGAGCCAGACCCGGTGGGAAACAAAGGATGTGGGGAGCGGGCGGAAGGGGCACACGTGGCCGCCGCCGGATTCCTGCCCCCTCCCGGCCTCCACACGCGCCTCTGGGTCTCGGGCCTGGGTGCCACTCCCGGCCCCGGAGTGGGTGGGAGTCCTTCTGGCCAAGGCCCCGGGCTGTCTGTGCGTGGGCAACCCTTCCAGACCGTGTATGTGTATCCTTGATGTCATTGAGCACCACGTATGTGTCAGAGCCAGCAGAAAACTCCAAGAAAGGAGCTTGGAATCTCGTTTCTCTTTCTTAACAGAACTAGGTCAGTTTGCAGTCCCTGGACACTGAACCCAGATAGCTATTACCAGAATCCTTGCACTTCAGGTAACTACTTAATTTCCTAAAACCAGGTCGAACCCCAAGGATAAATCCCTTTCCATATTAATTATTCATTCATTCAGCAGCCACTAATTAAGCATCTACTGAAGTTAGAGAATGGGAATTAGAAAATGGAAATCCAATAATAATAGTGCCTAAGGCACTTGACTGCTAACCAGAAGGCTGGTGGTTCAAACCCACCAGCCACTCCTAGGAAGGAAAGTTGGGCAATGTACTTTCGTAGTGATACTGCCACGGACAGCCAGGGAGGGGTGGCTGTGAGTCAGGGCTGACTCAATAGCACATAACAACAACAACATGATAACAATACTTAACATCAGTTGAGTCCCACTTTTTGCCAGACTCTGCTCCAAACACTTACAGATACTTCATTAACCCCGTGTGACGTAGCAGAGCTGCTCCGTTGGGTTTCCTAGGCTGTAACCTCTATGGGAGCACATGGCCAGGTCTTTTCTCCCACAGAGCTGCTGGTGGATTTGAACCTCAGACCTTTTGGTCAGCAGTCACTGGAAATTGGTCCAGTAGTTAGTAAGTGGTGGTGGTGTTAGCTGCCCTCCAGTTGCACCTGTCTCCTGGAGACCCCATGCACAACACAACAAGATGCTGCTGGGTCCTGGGCCACCCCTATGATGGGCTGCAGACTCACCTGTTGGATGCACAGAGTTTTCATTGGCTGTTTCAGAAGCAGATAGCCAGACCTTTCTTTCTAGTCTGTCTTAGTGTGGAAGCGCTGCTGAAACCCGTCCAGGCATCTTAGCAGCACACAAGCCACCTCTGACAGACGGGTGGGGCCTGAGTATGAGGTTCATTGGCCAGCAATCAAACCCGGGTTTTGCATGGAAAGCACGAAATCTACTACTCAGCCACCACTGCCCCATGCCTTTGTCACTTGGTGTTGGGTGCTGTCAAGTTGACTCCGATTTATGGAGACCCCATGTAATTAGTTACCTCCATTAAATTCTTTCTGTTGAACTTGGGCCTGGACTCCATCTTCTCGTGGGACCCTGACTGATACAAACCCTATACCTTTCACATGTCCATCCTCCTCTCCCACTCTCTTGATCTGAGTTCGGGACCTTTGCCTAGATTTCTGCAGTAAGCTCCTGATGGGGTCATTCATTCATTCCTTCCACAAACACTGAGCATTCACTGTGTGCTAGAGCTCCTTCTAGGTGGTGGAGATATGAACATATGCCCTTTATCTTCCCACTCCACTGTTCATACAGCTGGCAGAGTAATTCTTATAAAGCTTGAACTTGGTCACATCAGGCCACAGGACATAGCAGGGGCCCTCAGATAATCTCTAAACACCACCCTGTAAGAAGTAGGCCCTTCTTCCCCAGATGCTGCCCCCCCTTCCCTTCCCAGCCTTACCTTTTTTGTCTCCTCGCCTCTACCTTACCCATGACAGCACCTAACAGGGCCCCGAACTCGTGTCAGTTCCCACCTCTGAATTTCTGCCTGTACTGCTCCCTGTCTCCGGAATTCCCTCTCCTCCCGCTGCCAACTTCTTATTCATCCTTTGGAGCACCTCCTCCATGTCCTGCAGAGGCTTTCCTCAGCACTTGAAGTCAGATTTTAAAGTCCTCCCGGCTGCTGACGGAGTCCTTGACTCCAGCTCTGTCTTCTGGCCCCTTCACTGTGTCCCCAGACAGCAGTCACTGCACAGTGACTGTTACAAAGGAGGTGTTTAGTTAGGAATTAATCTACTCAATAGCAGAGGGTCACCCACAGGTAAAGCCCAGATGAGAGCCAGGGAAGGGGGCCAGGCAGAGGGACAGAGGGGCAGAGGCAGAGGGCTGGGGGGTAGGGCCCAAATTTCAGAGGTGATGTCCAGCCCTGGGAGGCAACTGGATATACGGGTTATTGGAGAAAAGAGGGCTGAAACTTTTGGGGCCCATCTTGGACACCTGGAAGATTGGGCACGTTCAGTTTGTCAGAGCCGCAGCTCATCAGCCGAGGGACAAGGTAACCAGGCTTGGGAAGGTGCTCAGTTTCCCCTAAGACTGTCTTGATTTCATGGCTGGGCTTTCCCTGCTGGCAGAGCCTGAACTCACATCAGGCTTTTTAGATACTGACTTGAGGAAGCCCATTCTTCTTTATTCACCCCGGTTTTCTCACCTGTGAAAGGGACATAATAAAAGCCCACCTTTCCTCCTCCATAAAGGAGCTCTGGTGGTGTAGTGCCTAAGGCATTTGACTGCTAACCAGAAAGTTGGAGGTTCAAACCCACCAGCCAGTCTGTGGAAGGAAAACTGGGCTTTACTTCTGTAAAGATTTACTGCCCTGGAAACCAAAAGGGGTCACTATAAATCAAAATTGACTCAATGGCAGTGAGTTTGGCTTTTTATTTTTTTTCCTCCTCCACAAGTGTTTTGGTTACTTCATGCTGTTCTAACAGAAATACCACGGGTGGATAGCTTTAACAGGAGTTACTCTTACTGTTTTGGAGGCTAGAAGTCCAAGTTCAAAGTGCTAGCTCTAGGGGCTGGGTAAATGCCCCTTGACCTTGGGCCACTCTGCCTCTTACTCCCGGCCACTGGAGCTAGGGGCATCTCTTCACTCAGGCAGCTGCTGGCTGCTGAGGCTAACAAGCCCAAGGTTGACAAATAAAATGGCACAGTCCCAACGTCACACACGACAAGGCAGGCTACTAGTTCAAGTCCAGAGACAATTCCAAGATTGGCGGGAAGCATGGCAGGCTGCTAAATGAAGACGGCTACATGTAAGGTCCAAGGTTGCCAAAAAGCTGCAGACCATTCCCAGAGCTGCTGTTTATATACTGGAAGCAGACTGCATCATGGAGATGATTGCCTGTCTCATCCTGGGGAATAACTACAACCAGCTGCCCAGCCACTTAAAACCAGGCCCGGCCAAGTTGACACACAACCTTAAGTAGCACAACCAGGTTCTTACGAAAACAAATAGGTAAAAATACATGAGAAGTACTTTTGATTTAGACATGCATGCACAGATGTGAGAGATTTTCGGGTGCAGGCATGCCTTGGTTTTGCTCTGTATTCATTCAGACAACAGATACTTATTAAAGATTTGCCATGTGCTAGAATTGTAAAAGATCTTTACTATGAAAATCCAGATTTACGGTTACTCCCCGTCCTGGGGATTCTCACTGGGGGATTCAACCAAGCTGGTATGGAAGAGAAATGCCTCCTGCAAAGCAATGAAGCTGCGAAAGTGATTCCTCAAAGGCTGAGAGGGAGGGAACGTGAGGCTACTTAAAAGGTTTTCAGTGGCCAGTTTTTTCAGAAGTGGATGGCTCCATCCTTCTTCCCAGTCTGTCTTAGTCTGGAAGCTCCTCTGAATCCTGTCTACCATGGGTGACCCTCCTGGAATTTGAAACACTGGTGGCATAGCCTCCAGCCTCACAGCAACACGCAAACCATCACAGTTATGTGTAGGACAAACTGACAGACAGTGGTGGTCTGTTGTACCTAAGGTCGCTATGAGTCAGAACCAACTGGATAGCACCTAACAACCACAGAGATGATTTAACGTATATGGAAGGACGTACACAGGTTATACGCAAACACTACACCATTTTAGATAAGTGACTTGAGCAAGATTCTTCTCGTTTTGTTACCAGCTGTGGGCTTGGTACCAGTCCCCTGAGGATTCTTAGTGATGACTGTGTAATTAAATAGAATGTTAATTAGGAAGTAATTCTTTTCAGGTTAAAGGCTCCACTGCTTTAACAGGGCCCTTGTGGTGCAGTGGTTGAGTGCTTGGCTAAAGTGTTGGCAGTTGGAACCTACCAGTCACTCCACAGGGAAGAGGATGAGGCAGGCTGCTGCTGTAAAGATTTCAGCCCAGGAAACCTGATGGGGCGGTTCTAGTGTGTCCTGTGGCATCACTAAGTCAAATCAACTTGCTGGCAAGGGATTTGGGAGTTTGTTTTGATTTTTTGACCACATGATTCCCTTGGTGTTCCCTTGGTGCACTTACAATGGAACTTGGTAA
Source organism: Orycteropus afer afer (assembly GCF_000298275.1). NCBI lineage: Eukaryota > Metazoa > Chordata > Mammalia > Tubulidentata > Orycteropodidae > Orycteropus > Orycteropus afer. The sequence continues at coordinate 4,760,208 of NW_006921693.1, forward strand.
GAATGTTACCAGTTACCCTGGAGTCTATTCTGACTGGCAACCTGCATGTGTCAGAGTGGAACTGTGCTCCACAGGGTTTCCAAAGCCTGAATTTCCGGAAGTATTATTGCCTGGCCTTTGGCCCAGGGCACCCCTGGGTGGACTCCAACCACCAACCTTTCAGTCCGCAGCCCGGCACAGTAACTGGTTGCATCCAGTAGGACTGTAAGATCCTTGAAAGCTGAGTTCAGGTCTGTGTGTGTGTGTGTGTGTACACACATGTACGTTTGAGCACGAGTGTGTGTTACGAAGCTTCCACGCAACATGGGGCTGAATACTCGATGCATATTGCACGGGGGAAAAATGTATTTGCATCAGACTTCTCAGGAATTCATACAGTGTTGGCACAGTGTGGGGAAACTTGTACTGCACAAGGTGGGGCTGATCAGCTCAGGCTTGATTCCGTTTTCGTTCATTCCCAGGTGGGTGCCTGGCAGCAGCATTAGGAAAGCTCTAAGCCTTTTATGAGGAGCTCTGGTAGCGTGGTGCCTGAGGCACTTGACTGCTAACCAGAAGGCTGGCGGTTCAAACCCACCAGCCACTCTCAGAAGGAAGATGGGGCAATCTACTTCCGTAGTGATACTGCCTCAGAAACCCAGGGAGGGGTCACTATGAGTCAAGTCCAACTCTACGGCACATAACAACAACAAGTGTTTTATGTGTTAACACAAGGAACTTTCTCAGAGCTGCCAGGGCTCACAGGTTTCCATCTCTCTGCTTCAGAGAACATGAGGCTTCGCAGCGGCACACGGTGAGTATGCACTGGGTACATATTGTTCCCAGAACCTAAATTCTAAATAAATGACCAAAAAAAAAAAAAATTAAGGAACATAGCTAGCTGAGACATTAGTATTTAAGATGATTGTGAATGCCAGGAAAGAGCATTGTTGAGTTCCTAACCAGTGGCGTAGAGTCGACTCGTGATTCCTAGCGACCCCTGCATGTCAGGGTAGAAATGTGCACCTTGGAGTTCTCCGTGGCTGTTTCTCAGAAGTAGATCACCAGGCCTTTCTGCACCTCTGGGTGGACTCAAACTGGGAACCTTTCAGTTTGCAGCAGGCGCATTACGCGTTTATGTCACTCGGGACTCCTACCATGTGCTAGACATTTTCATGTTGTCTTGTTCAACCCAATGCTCACTAACACTTTACACAATAGTTATACTACGTTACCTCCATATATATGCCGTCCACTGGTGCTTGATTCATTGTTGCCTTGATTCTCTTCTAGCACCTGGACGAAGACCAGCCTGCTCCACTGCTCAGATTGGAGCTCTCTTCATTCCCACTGGCTCAGTCTCCAGCCACTGGGTACCTGGCCAGTCACCTGCTTTCTCCTGGGGAGGGGGCTGGAGGACAGGCAGCACAGAGCGAGAAATGCTTTGTCAGCCGCAAAGCTTTGTACACATGTGAGATGTTAGTTTCATTGCCAATGGAAAAGTACAGGTCTTGAGACAAAAGACCTGGGTTAGAATCCTGACTCTGCTGTTAGCTCACGGTGAGAATGTAGGCAACTCACTTCTCTACTTTTCTTTCTTCCTTCCTTCTTTTTTGTCCTTCCATTCTTTCTTCCTTTCTTTCCTCCTGAATAAAGGGGATAAACTAGTGGTTTTCAAACTGGATTCTTGGAACTCCAGGGCTTCGTGGTGGCACTTCAAAGAATAAGCAGGAGGCCAAGGTGGGGTTTTTGGCTGGTCCCCCAGCACACCCCAGTCTTCCTCAGAGGTCTCCATATCTCTCCATTCTGTGTCATGCTTCCACCAAAAGATCTTGTTTGACAAAAGGCTTCCACTTATTTCAAGAGAGGAAAAAAAAACAGAGATTGAAAATCCCTGGCCTTGACCTGTCAGCTTCCACCCACTTCTGACACCAATTCTTTCATTTTGTGTCAGGAGTCTCCCACCAGGATCCCGTGGGTCCAAACCCAGTCTGCAGCCATGTTCAGTTTGGCCAGCAAAGTGTTAACGATTCCTTGGGGAGGAAGGCATGCACTGTGTGGTTCACCACAGTCCCCATCACTCCCTAATGTCTGACACTTCTGTTAGCAGCCTCCTCATGTTTATGTCAGCAACCTAGCTCCAAAGACCTTTGAGTTTGCTTCCCAGGAGAGGCTCCCCTGAGGTACTCTCCTTCCATGAGACCTTATAGATGTCAGGAAAAGGAGAGGTCCAAAGTCTGGAAATAGATGTCCCCCAGCCCAGAGGGAAAACAGGGGAGCAGTGGCATAGATACCAGGGCTGCTCCCTTGTTATTCCTGTCTAGTGAGCACAAAAGACCATTGTAGCAATTTTTAAAATATAGCTGCAAATTCTTTGACACTTTTCCCACTATGCTGAGGCTCTTGAATCTGGGCAGGCTTATGCTTTATCCAGTCGGGTACAATTAAAGTGATGCTCTGAGACTTCCCAGGTGGGCCCTCAAAGCCCAGTGGCTTCTGTCTTGTTCGCTGGAACATTCGCATCTGGAGCCCTGAGCAGCAGGGTAACATTTCCGGCTGCCCTGAGTAGTTTGAGTGCCTTCCAACCTAGGCGGCTCATCACCCGGCACTATGTTGTTGTTACGTGCCACCGAGTCAGACCCGACTTGTAGCAATCCCTCCTTGGGTTTCCGAGGCAGTATCACTACGGAAGTAGATTGCCCAACCTTCCTTCTGAGAAGTGGCTGGTGGGTTTGAACTGCCAGCCTTCTGGTTAGCAGTCAAGTGCCTTAGGCACTATGCTACCAGAGCTCCTGCCCTGCACTATACTGAACAATAGTCTGTTCTGATCCACAGGGTTTCCACTGACTAATTTATGGAAATAGATTGCCAGGCCTTTCTTCCTAGTCTATCTGGAAGCTCCCCTGAAACCTGCCCCCTGTGAGTGAGCCTGCTGGCATTTGAAATACTGGTGGCACAGCTCCCAGCCTCATAGCAACACACAAGCAAGCCACCGCAGCACGACACAACAGACGGGTGAGGAAATTCAGTGTGAGCCGTGTCTTCATAAAAGAGAATAGTTACGGAGACACAGCCACATGAAGAAGCATCTACAAGGAGCCCCTGGGACCATCAGAAGCCGGGAGAGACCAGAAAGGAAGAAAGAAAGCATCTTCCCCTAGAGCCTTCAGAGAGGCCCAGCCTGTCAGCACCCTGAGCTCCAACGCCTCGTCTCCGGACCCTGAAGCAATGCACTTCTGTTATTTTTTTGCGTTTTTAAAAAAACTTTTATTGTGATCTGGGTAAAAGTTTACAGAGCAAATTAATTTTCCACATAGCAGTTCATACCCATTTTGTTTCATGACATTGACTGCAATTCCCCACAATGTAACAGCTCTCTTCCCACTTCCTCCCTGAGGTTACCTCTTCCCTGTGTCCTTCCCTCCCAAGCACTCCCACCACCCCCCAAGCTGTCTCCCTGTATGAATGCTGCCCTTCTGTTCTCCCAAGATTGATCTCTCCAAGGAGTATATCTCCCTGATGTAAATGTTCACCCCATGTGCCTATCTATTGTTTGGCTGGAAGCCACGGGAGTGAGTTCAGTTCCAGGCCTGAAGAGGAACTAGGGGCCAGAGTCTCGGGGGTCTCACCAGGCTCTATCAGACCATTAATCTAGTCTTTTGTTTATTTGTTTGTTTATGATTTTGAATTTTGTTCCCCATTGTTCTCCCACTCTATCCAGGGTCTGCATTTTAGTTCTTATGAGCAACTTTGTTTGGTGCTGTGTGATATCAGCCCTAGGAAACTAATACAGATTCTAATTAGCAAAGGGTGCTCCTGCCTTGGATGGATGTGACCCTATACCATGGCCCAGGGCAGGCCAGCAGAGTGTGGGCTGGGTATCCGCCATGCACAGTCATGTGTCCAGGGCCCGGCTGTCCAGAGACACCTTCCTCTGCCCAGACCAGTGTGACCTGAGCTGACAGAAGGAAGGTGACTTCCAAGCACACATGTAATTGCCCCCTAAATCCCTTCAGCATCTCCCAGGATTGGTGGGGCCCTTGTGCCCACAGTTTATTAGCTCTGCAAGGCAGTGAGTCCCTGTGACCCAGAACACATTCACCAAAAACATCTACACATACACATGTATCCTAACGAAAAAACAATGTCACCACTGTCAAGTCGAATCCAACTCATAGTGACCCCTCCTTGGGTTTCTGAGGTGATATCACTACAGAACTAGATTGCCCAACCTTCCTTCCGAGGAGTGGCTGGTGGGTCTGAACTGCCAGCCTTCTGGTTAGCAGTCAAGTGCCTTAGGCACTACGCCATAGAGCTCCCCACATGTATCCTAAGGGCTGCCTTTTCCCTTCTCTTATCAAAAAACAGTCTCCATCCTGCAGTCAGCTGATCCGAGGGTTGCAGGCCACCTTGAAGTCACTCATCTTGCCTCTTCAAACACACCACAGTCACTCATCTTGCCTCTTCAAACACACCACGTCCCTGTGCCTGACCAGGCCTGTGGCAGCCTGCCCATCCCCTCTCTACATTCTCAAAGGAAGCCAGACCTGTGGGGGGGGGGGCTGTTTGGTTTCTGGGGATTTAATTAAAAGGAACTCAGCCTATGGCTCTTCTGAAGTCCTCCTGAGGAGGCTGGAGAGCATGAACCAAAGGGTGGAGCAGCCCGGGGACAAACTGCACGTGGTCACCAACTGCTTGTGTGTCACCTCCCTGTGCTGCTTCCTGGCCCCTCCGTGGGCCAGCAGCTCTCCCAGGGGGCTCTGGCCTCCTGCTCTTGGTGGCATACATGTCTTTCCTCCTCTCTTCTGGGTAACAGGCAGCTATGAACTCAGAAGGGGCAACTTGAAGGGGTTTGCACAGGCGCTGTAATTCACTTCAGGCAAGCCTGTTGTTGTTGTTGTTGTTATTTGCCGTCGAGTCAGCCCCGACTCACAGCGACCCCTCCTTGGGTTTCCGAGGCAGTATCACTACGGAAGTAGGAATGCCCAACCTTCCTTCCTAGGAGTGGCTGATGGGTTTGAACCGCCAGCCTTCTGGTTAGCAGTCAAGTGCCACAGGCAAGCCTAGTAGACAAAAAGTCGGCTTTCCGTGAAGGATTGCAGAGTGTAGTTGTCTTAGTGGCACAGTGGTCAAAGCACTTACCTGCTAACCAAAAGATCGGTGGTTCAAACCCAGCAGCTACACTGTGGGGGGGAAAATTGAGGCAGTTATTCCATAAAGATTTACAGCCTTGGAAGCCCTATAGGGCAGTCCTCCTCTGTCCCATAAGATCACAATGAGTCCGAATTGACTTGACAGCAATGAGTTTAGTTGTCCACATGTGGATTCCCTGGGTGGTGAAGTGCTCTACAAACTCACTCAGGTACCTCAGAAGAAAAGCCTAACAATCTTCTTCCTAAAGTTCACAGCCTTGAAAACATTACGGAGCTCAGCTGTGCTTTGCAACACAGAGGGTCACCATGCATTGGAGTTGACTCAATGGCATCAGGTTAAGTTGCCCACACAGCCTGTGGGTTCGGGCACACTTGCCTCAGGAGCGTCTGGCCCTGAATTGCTTGCCTTTGCTGAGAAGGGAACCCACCTATGCTGAGCCCAGCCAGTATTGTGCATGGATCACTTCATTATCCTCACAACAGCCCTGCAAGTGGATATTCCATCTGGAGAAAGGGAGGCTCACACAGCCAGAACACTGGAAGTAAGGTTAAACCACGGTTGGCCTCCTCCAGACACTTGTGCTTGCCTCTTCTCTCTCTCCACTTCCTTCCCCAGGCACTCGCCCTCCTTGCTCCACTCCCTCTACTTCAGAAACTATGGAGTCCAGTGAGTACTGAACACTTAAAAAATCATCTCTGTGAGACCGAATGATCAACAATTACCCTAAAGCAAAGAAGAAAGGGTAAGGGGACAGGAAAGCCTGATTCTTGGAAAGAAAACATCCTGAAGAGAATTAAGGAGAATGACGCACTGTAAGAAATGTAATCAATGTCTCTGAACAACCTGTGTCATGATTTTCAGATGGAAACCTGATTTGCTAGGTAAACTTTCCCCAGAAACACCATAACATACTACCATTTTTTAAAAAAGAAAGACACTGTAGAGTAAGTGTCTCTGCTGAAACAATGAGGTACAATAACAGATGGCCTTTCCACCTGTGTGGGAGCTCTGGGGGTGCAGTGGTTAAGGCATTCGGCTGCTGACCAAAACCCCCCAGCCACTCAGCAGAAGAAAGATGAGGCAGTCTGCTCCCATAAAGATTTACAGCTTTGGAAACCCAGTGGGGGTCGCTATGAGTCAGAATTGACTCAATAGCAGTGAGTTTGGTTTTGGTCTATTTTACCACCTGTGGGCTTGAAGGAGGAGGTCGTATCTAGCTCACATAAAATAAGATTCAATTTACTGAATTTATCAAAGCTTGTTTTTTGTTTTAATTGTACTAAATACATATGTAACAAAACATTTACCATCTCAACAATCTTCCCTTGTACGGTTTAGTGATATTAATTATCAAAGCTTGTTTGGGAAGGAGGAGCTCTGGTGGTACAGGGGATAAGGCATTTGTCTGCTAACCAGAAGGTCAGCGGTTCAAACCCACCAGCTGCTCTGCAGGAGGAAGATGGGGCAGTCTGCTTCTGTAAAGATTGACAGCCTTGGAAACCCTGTGAAGCATTCTACTCTGACCTATAAGGTCACCATGAGTCAAAATTGACTAGATGGCAGTGGGTTGGGTTTTTGGTTTTGTTTGAACACCATCCCTGGGCTGGAGCCTTGACCTTGGACTGGGACTCTTGAAGGCATCCTTGTCCTCAGCTAGAGTCATTCATCATTGCACCCACATTGGTTGAGTCCCTATTATGTGCCAGGCATAGAGAAGTCAGAAGTGAGAAGCCGCCCTGTCCTCAGTGCGCTCAGTATAATGGGGGAGGAAGGGCATCAGCACAGAGGCTGTAGTGTGAGGAAAATGAAGTCAATACCAGACTAAAGACCCACAAGAAGGAGAGGCCAGCCCTGCCAGACGGCCTCACCTGCAGCTGGCTCTGTTGTCCTCCTTAGAGTGGACCCCTGGCAGAGGCTGAGTCCCAGGCTGGTTAGGTGAGCAAGAAGAACACTGACGAAGGAGCTATCCTGCAGACCAGGACGTGTGCATCAGCAGGTCAATGGAAACACTCGTCTTCCCCAGACGAGCCACCCACAGGACGCTACATTATCAGAAAGTTACTTCTACAAATGGAATCTGCAAAAGTTGACTTGGGGGATGTCAGGAAGTACTTTTTCAGCCATCTATTTCAAGTCAAGTAGCTTGAAGCCATCTCTGCCCCTTAAGGACACATTTATAATCAAGTTTGCTTTGGAAACTTCCCTCCACCCTTCAGAGAGAATACATGGTATATTAGTTAAGGTGAAGCTCTGCTGCTGTAACAAAGATTACGGAAAGAAATGGTATAAGGAATACAGGAGTTTTTCTCCCCTGTTACTTTCTGAGGTGGCCACTTCTGGTTGGCAGGATTTAGGACACAGGTTCCTTCCATGTTGGGGTCCAGCGTTACATCTGTGTGGTTACGCCAGGTCTCAGCCATGTCCAGGTTCCAGATGGCTACAAGGGGAAGAGAACATAAAGGATATGCACCCCCTCATACTCATATTCCACTGACAAGAACTAGCCACATGGCCACACCTAAGAGCAAGGAAAGCTGGGAACTGTATCTCCCATGGGCTCAGAAGAAGGAGAGTGGACCCTTATGGTCTCTCCTTCAAGTGACAGTGAGGATATTTTCAGGTGTAACCAAACCCTCAACTTAAAGCAGCTCAACCCCAAAGGGAAACATTGGACAGGCTCCAGGGTTGGCTGACTGACAAACTCAGGATTGATGAGAGCTCTCTCTCCATCTTCAGTGTTGGCTTCGTCCTCAGGTTGGCTGCCTCAGGCCTTGGCATCACATCCCAACGTGACAATGTCCAGGGGGAGAAGGGCATGCTTTCCTGGGGTCTTCCTGATGAGAGGAGCTCACTCCACCAGCCAGATCAGGGTCACATGCCTGTCTCTGAACCAATTACTGGTGGTAGGAATGAACCAGTCAGGGTCACCCTGGGGTGGTCCCTGAAGCACATGGCTGCATCGGAGAGGGGAGTTGATAGGATGGATAACCAATATAGACCATAGATGGGTATTGCAGTGTCCATGATGGATAGACATTGCAGTGGTGACCCCACTGATGTCCAACGATGCTTCCCCCTGACCAATCTCCTTTCAGTTCATACCAGCCCATTTTCTATCTTTCTCCAAATAGACATTAGTACAAATTATTGGATTTCTGATTCTTGAATTACCAACACACTCTAGTTCTTTCTATAGAAGCTATTCCAGTTCAATTTACTGAGAGCTTGGGGGGTTCCCAAGCCTGTTTCATACCCGTATGGCTACACCCCTGGTTTCCCCACTGAAGGCCAACCGGTCTTCAGGTGTGGATTTTTGTAATTCAATACCAACTTCATTTCCAAGTTCTCAGGGGCAGTGGTGTGCTGGAATTGTTGAACAGTATGATCTGGGTTGTTGGGCAATCTACTTCCGTACTGATACTACCTAGGAAACCCAAGGAGGGGTCACTATGAGTCGGGTCCAACTCGACGGCACATAACAACAACAGCAAACAATCTGGGTTGTAGTATCTGCCCATTTCCATGGTGTAAATACTCTACTCAAGCTGCCAACATGAGTTTAACTAAAGCACAGTTGGGAAGAGATGCACACCATATGCTTTGGCTCCAGCACACCACGGTTTGGGAGCACCTCCCCGCTGTCTTCAGGGATGACCATGCAGTCCTCTTAGCATATGTTACAAGAGTCGATGTCCCAAAGGACGTTTGTGGGAAAATGGTTCATGAGGCAGGAGAGGGTTAACAATGTTTTATGGGCCCCTGGGTGGGAACCTGCAACCAAACAGAGGGCATGGGAAAATCCCGGGGGTGCTGTGTCCTGGAAGGGGCCCTTCCTCACTTGTTCCCAAGCTGTGAGGATGAATGCTACTGTAGATAATAAAGTGGAAGTAGGGCTCAGCCAGGCTCTGGCAGGCAGGGACTCTCATGCCCGTCTCCAGGGAGCCTCCCTCCCCCATTCACCTCTGCACAATCGCTTCCTCTGTTCCCCAGTTCAGCTTCCCTCAGAGTCCCATCCAAGCCCAAGTCACAATAAAGGCTGCCATTGACGGGCACTTCCTCTGTGCCAGGCACTGGGCTGGGTCCTCAAGGCCCATTTTCTCACTGAATTCGCTCCACGGCCCCGCTGAACTGGTGGGTGCAGTCCTGTCCCAAAGATGTTGAGGGCGGTCAGTGGCAGCGTCTCTGGGGCGTGGTGGTGGAATCAGGGAGACAGGAGCTGTTTTCTGCAGGCTTCTGGGGTGGATGGCTTCCTAGGTGGGGCAAGTGACTTGGAAGAAAGGCCTGGTGATCGATGTCAGAAACTCAGCCACAGCGCACAGTCCCACCCCAACACGCACGCAGTCCATAGGCCAGGCTGGCTCCACTGCAAGCAAGTTTTGTTTTGTTTTCTGGAGTTAACGGGGCACACAAAGTCACAGAATAATAAGATGACAATGACGGGTAGACTTCACTGAGGATTTGCTCTTTTAAAGTGAAGATCTTTATGTCCGTCAGCTTACTTCAGCCTCCTAACGCCCTGGAAGGAGCTCGGTGGTGTGGTGGTTACGGCATTGAGCCGCTAAGCAGAAGGTCACTGATCGGAACCCACTGGCCACCCTGCAGAAGAAATATGAGGCAATCTGCTTCCGTAAAGATTTATAGCCTTGGAAACCTCATGGGGTTGCTATGAGGCAGAAACGACTGGACAGCAGTGAGTTTGGTTTTGTGTTTTAACCTTCCTTAAAGCAGCCCTGAGGAGCTCTGGTGATGTAGTGCCTAAGGCACTTGACGGCTAACTAGAAGGCTGGTGGTTCAAATCCACCAGCCACTCCTCGGAAGGAAGATGGGGCAATCTGCTTTCGTAGTAATACTGCCTCAGAAACCCAAGGAGGGGTCGCTATGAGTTGGGTTCGACTCAACGGGACATAACAACAACAACAACAAAGCGGCCCTGATTACAGCCTAGGGAACCCTCTGTGGCAATTCTACTCTGTACATGGGGTCGCCACAAGTCAAAATGGACTCCAAAGCACACAACAGCAACCTCCCCATAGGTCCCAGGGGCCACAAATGGCTCATGCTCCACTATTATTGAAAGATTGGTGTTTTGCACCTACCAGCAGTGCCACCAAAGACAGGCCTGCTGACCTGTTTCCGTAAAGATTAAAAAACCCACTGCCACTGAGTTGATTCCGACTCATAGTGACCCCCATTGGGTTTCCAAGGCGGTAAATGTTTACAGAAGCATATTGCCCCGCCTGCCTTCTGCAGAACTGCCAAGCTTCCGGTTAGCAATCAAATGCCGTAGGCACTGCAGGACTAAGAAAACCCTATGGAGTGGTTCCGCTCTGACCCCAGTAGTTGCCATGAGTCGGAATCAACTTGAGCTAGGGATAAATTATAGTTCCCGTTCCACAGGTGAGGACGGAGGTTCAGGGAGGGTTTGTGACTTGCCCTGTGTTACAGGAACCCCCTTGGGTTCTTGGGGATGGCATGGGGAAGGGCTGCCCACACATTCATGGCCGCAGCCCTGCAAGTCTGACTTCGGCTTCCTGGTTCTCTTCACTATCGCCCCAGTGGGGCAGCCCTTTCCCCCTTTCCAGGGGGTGTTTGGGATAGATCCAAGGTCTCGTTGTTCCTGCCACCCTTGTGCTGGGCCGGCACCTGGGTGACAAGAAGGGAGAATGAAGCTATTCAGAGAGATTTCCTGATGCAATCGCTGGTTGCAAAACCCTGGCATCCCGGAGCTTTTATGGAGGTCGGTTGTTCTGAGCAGCAGCAGGAAACCCAAACTCACCCAGCTGCCGGAACAGGGCCCTGCAGAGTCTGTGACAATGATACCACGGGTGGGGCGGCAGCAAAACAACCGGACACAGCCAGCAAGGCCACTCTCTTCACCCTGCAGAGGATACAGCTCCTCCACACCCCTCCGTTCCCATCAACAAGGTCCCCTCGGGGGGAAGGGCAGACCGAGGCTCAGTTTACAGGTGAGACCTTCATTTGTCCAAGGTCACCGAATGTGCAAACGGGAAACTAGGCTCAAATCCCACTAATTCCTGGTTGGTGCTTGTTTCTCCACAGGGAGGCTAGTGTTGGGCACTGGGTGGGTTTGGCAGGAGGTTGGGGGTGAGCAGAGGGGCTGCCATGGCCTGAGGAGAGAGCAGGAACTAAGGACCTGTGCCCGACTGACCCAAGTACAAACCCCGGCTCTGCGTCCTCAGGCAAGTCATTTCACCTCTCTGAACCTCATTTTCCTCCTCTGAGGTTGGACAGGGTTGTGGTGAGGCTTTGGAGTCAGAATGTCTGGATTTTCATTCTGGCTGCACTACTTACAGGCTATGTGGCCTTAGGCAAATCACTTAACCTCTCTGTGTCCAGTGTTTCCATCTGTCAAGTGATCATTTTCAAACCTACCTATAGGCTTGTGGGGAGGTCTGGTAGCATAGTGCCTAAGGCACTTGACTGCTAACCAGAAGGCTGGCAGTTCAAACCCACCTGCCACTCCTTGGAAGGAAGATGGGGCAATCTACTTCCTTAGTGATACTGCCTCGGAAACCCAAGGAGGGGTTGCTATGAGTCGGGTCTGACTCGACAGCACATAACAACAACAACATAGGCTTGTGAGGATTTTCTTAGCTCATTTAAGTGAAACTTGTAGTACAGGCCTGGTAACTGTTAAGCAGTCAATAAATACTTTAAAATACAAACCCATTTCCACAGAGTCGATTCTAACTGTGGTGACCCCATGTGTTACAGAGTAGAGCTGTTCCATAAAGTTTTCTTGGCTGTAGTCTTTATGGAAGCTGATCACCAGGTCTTTCTTCCGCAGCACCACCCAATGGGCCTAGGTCAGTAGTCCAGTGCCAAAAGCTTGTGCCACCCAGGGACCTCAGTAAATGTTAGGCATTACTATTATCTGCCAAACAGAGAAGAGAAAGAGCAGTTGGGGAGGACAGGGGCTAGCACGTGCCTGATGAGTCTGTGTGATTGAGGGGAGGAGCAGGGGCTCTCACCAGACTGAACTGGAATCATCTAGACAGAAAAAAAAGAAGCAGAAAGGGGCCCAGGGTGTTTCTCTCTGAAACAACATGCGGCCTTCACCTTTGTACTCTCCCAGAGGCGGAATACCCAACAGGCAAGGTAAGCATGAGCCTACTTGTGCTTATTTACTAATCTGTTACAAATGGTTCACTCTGTCCGTGTCAGGGATTGTAAATTTGGAAAGAGGCTTTGATTCTGGAGGCAAGTGCTGTGGGGTTGGGAGAGGCAGATGACAGATAGAAGCAGAATCTTTGATGCGGTGAAGAGATACGAAATTGTTCACTTCAGGTTACAGATGACACAAGTAAGCATGTGCTCTCCTCGCTTATAGGGTGATCCGACACCGGCCTGGGACAGTGGGATATCCATACGCAAAGAGATGAATTTGGATCGACACCTCAAGTCATGTGAAAAAATTCACTCAAAATGGATGGTACATCTAAATACAAAACCTAAATCTATAAAACTGCTAGAATAAAACAGGAGAAAATATTTCTGACCTTAGGCAAACATTTTTTAGATATGACACCAAAAACATAACCCATAAAATAAAATTATTTTCTGCAATGCAGAGGAGAAAAAGAGCAGTTGGGGACTAAGGGGAGCGGCACCATGTGAAACTTCTGCTTTGAACTTTGGAAGCTACTGTTAAGAGAAGGAAAAGATAACCCACAGACATGAGAAAAGATTGGCAAATCATCTATCTATCTGATAAGGGACTTGTATTGAGAATTCTCAAAACTCAAAAAGCAAGCAAGCCACCTAACTTTTAAAAATGGGCAAAAGATTTGAACAGACACTTCACCTAGAAAGATAAACAGATACCGGCCAATCACATTCAAAGCTGTTCAGCACTGTGAATTGTTGGGAACCAACTCCAAATTAAAACCACCGTAAGTTGTAGAGTGGATTTGACTCATGGCGACCCCTCCTTGGGTTTCTAAGGCGGTATCTGCACAGAAGTAGATTGCCCAATCTTCCTTACAAGGAGTGACTGGTGGGTTTGAACTGCCAGCCTTCTGGTTAGCAGTCAAATGCTGTAGGCACTATGCCACCAGAGCTCCCAAGATAGGTTCTAGGGGATAAAAGACCCCAAATTCAAATATGTTCTATAGAGACCCTTTTTATTAGGCCTTGGACAGGACAAAGGAGCTCTGGTGGTGTAGTGGTTAAGGCATTTGGCAGCTAACCAAAAGGTGCAAACCCATCAGCCACTCTGCAGAAGAAAGATGGGGCAGTCTGCTTCCATAAAGATTTACAGTCTTGGAAACCCAGTGAGGGTCTCTATGAGTCAAAATCAACTCAGTAGCAGTGAGTTTGATTTATTCATTTATTTATTTTAAAGACAAAGACAATCACCCTGGATGAGGGAAGCCATCAACATGCACACAGCACAAAAAGCTGAATGGAGTACCCTGAGTCACTATCATAAAACCAAACCAAACTCACTGCCGTTGAGTCGACCCAACTCATAGTGACCCCTCCATGGGTTTCCGAGGCAGTATCACTATGGAATTAGATTGCCCAACCTTCCTTCTGAGTCACTGTCATGGAGGTCATTATATTTGATAGAGTACAAAAGAAATCACCACAAAATCCTGATTGGTCAATTCATCACTGTTGCAGGTGGGACTACAGAATCGGGAAAAGGACTGTGATTGGGATATGTACACAAATGAAGATTAAACAGGGTTACAGGATTGGTTCTGGGGCTTGACCACCCAGCTACGTGGTAGTCTAGGTATGACTTACGACCATGCAGCCCTGAGTCATGGTCACAAGGGACTACAAGACAATACCAGGACTGTAAGCTTAAATTTAAATGAGATAACTTGAGACTGTTTTCAACATCATTAAGGACACACCAGGCAAGTTCCCTGTCCTTTGTGTGAGCATATTCTGTTTTCAATCACTCTCTTCCTGAGGGCACACTGCCCCTCCCTGGGTTTGTCCTGCACTTGTCCACACATAACCACATTGCTGGTTTAATGGTCAGAAAGAACTCAAATGGCTTCTGAACTTATGACAAGACTCAGAATGGACTTAGGGCTCCCACTGTGGACTGTAGCCTCCAACAGACCACGTGTTTTAGAGTCTAAGCTCCGGGTGCCTGACTACTGCTGTCAACCACTCGGAAAGGGATCAGAGTAGGAGACCCTGGATGGAGTGCGAGAAAAATGTGGAACAAAACTCAAAATCAGAAAAAAGACCAGGCTAACTGGTCTGATAGAGACTGGTGAAACTCCCGAGACTATGGCCCCTAGTCACCCTTCGGGCCTGGAATTCAACTCACTCCCATGGCTTCCAGCCAAACAATGGACAGGCCTACAAGGTGAACAACCACATCAAGTAGGCACACTCCTTGGAACTGTCAACCATGGGAGATCAGAAGGGCAGTATTTGCACTGGGAGATAGCTCAGAGGACAGGAATGCATAGGAAAGAAGGACACAGGGAAAAGGTAACCACAGGGAGGAAGTGGGAAAAGAGCCGTGACATTATGGGGATTTCAGTCAATGTCATGAAACAAAATGTGTGTGAACTGTTGAATGGAACACGAATTTGCTCTGCAAACTTTCACCTGAAGCACAATTTAAAAAACAGAAGAAGAGAGAAGAAACTGACAGGGGTGAGGGAAAGAGAAGGCTAGAGAAGGCAGCAGCGGTCAAAGCTAGGGCCACTGTGAGCACACGAAGGGCTTTCCAAGGTCGTTCATACTGTGCTCAAGGATAGGGTTGATGTGGATGTGATCAGATTATTAAATACGTAAAGAGGATAGTTATACAGCAGCCACTTTATTTTTATTTTAATAAAGAGGAAGCATAATGGGGGGAAAGGAATTTAAGCTGAAATACAGATACCACCACACATCTATTAGAGTGGCTAAAATTGAAAAGGCTCACCATGCCAAATGTTGGCAGGACAGGGAGCAACCAGGACTCTCACACTGAACATAGGAGAAAGTCTGGCAGGTCCTTACAAAGTTAAATGTACACCTACCATATGATCAAGGAATTCACCCCAAAGAAATGAAAGCACACGCACATACAGAGCCTTATTTCCAAATGTTCATAGCAGCTTTGCCTACAATAGCCCCTTGCTGGAAATAGCCCAGTATCCATCAGCAGGTGAATAGATAAAGGAACTGTGTCCACCAGTGAATGGGACACCAGCGAAACTGTGTACACTAGTGAAAGGGACACCAGCGAATGGGGCACCAGGCCCAGACCTAGGCTGGGCCCCTGGGGAGGGGCTGGGATGTCTAGCACCCAGAGTGGCAGCCTGGGAACCTCTGGCCAGTGATGTCTGGAGAGAGCTAGTTACAGGTCAGCTGACCCTCTGACCTCGAGATGGCACAATCCAGCATACTTGGACCCTCCAGGACTGTTGGAGCCCTGGAGCAGAGGTGGCAGACAGGTAGGGGTCCAACGTCTGGGATTAAGTGCTGACCTTGTCACCATTTGCCATGTGACCTTGAGCTAGTCTCTGAACTCTCTGACACCACAAAATACATGATCCCTACTTTAACGCACATTCCTCTGGGGTCCTCCTTGACCCCCGGCCCTTCTTCCCTTCCCTTCCCACGCTGGCCTGTGTCTGCTTCATTCTCTGTTGCTTTACCAGGGTAACAACAATGCAATGCACAGCCCTCGAGTCGGATCCGACTCATAGTAACCCCTCCAAGGTGGTATGTCTACAGAAGTAGATTGTCCAACCTTCCTTCCGAGGAGTGGCTGGTGGGTTTAAACTGCCAGCCTTCTGGTTAGCAGTCAAATGACTTAGGCACTATGCCACCAGAGCTCCCAGACTTCTTATTCACACAGTAGGTATTCCTCATGTGTCTGCAACTGATTGAAACTTACTATGTGCGAGGTACTTGGTCTATGAGAGCTCATTTAATTTTCCAAATAGCCCTGCAATGTGGATCTCATAATCATCCCCATTTTAGAGACGAGGAAACTGAGGCTGAATGAAATCATTAACTTGTCTAGAGACACATGGCTTCTTTTCCTTTTTTTTATACAAAGTTTGCATTAAAGCAATTTAACAAAATGCAAAGCAATGTTTATAGACACCTTTAACCACCCTTCCCCATTGTATTACCTTTTTGTGATTTAAACCATAAATCACTGTTGAAATTTCCATCGGTTCATTCCACTTGGACCCCCTGTTGAGAATTCCATGCCTAAGAATCACGTGGTGATCTTGTTAACATGTAGATTCTGGTTCTGGGTATCAGGGGTGCAAATGGACATTCTCAGAGGGGCTTGAACTGGAATGAACCTTGTGGAAGCCCTGGTTTAAATCACTAAAACTTTTTAGAGACATGTGGCTTTTAAGAGGTGGTGCTGGAATTTGAACCCTGAGCTTGCTGCCACTCTGGGCTCCCCAAGTCTCTGATGTGGTGGGGGCGACCTTGCCTGCCCTTCCCTCCGCGCCACCTGGGCCCTGGGACAGAACCTAGAGGATGCGTTGCCAGGCTCACCTCAGCCCCCAGCAGGTGGCTCCTGGGCCTCTGAGTGGGACAGACCTTTGTGGGTGCAAGGGAGTGAGCTCACCCAGGGCAGTGGGTGCAGGGCCAGTGGCTGGCTGGCAGCCTGTGTTCGCCCGACTGGTTCATGCATGGGGTGTGCCACTTGCACGCCAGGTTGGGTTTCTTCTCGGTTCCCACGGAGATTGACCTTTCTGGGAGGTATTTTGATGCTGTCTTTCCTCGCTGACCGGGTGATGACTCCACTCACCCTCTGGAGGCCTCAGGCCACAGCCATCAACCCAACGGAATTACTCAGGGGAAGTCAGAGCTCATAATAGTTTGACTAATCTTCATGTAGCAACACACCGTGGTTGTTTTCTTAGCTGAGGGAGGGCCTGGGCGAGAGCTGTTCCCAGTGCTTCAGCCTTGGCCCCCTGGGTCTGTGGCTGGGAGCAGGGCACCACCCTCCCAGCAGCACAGAGCCAGCACCATCTGGGTCAAACAGCGAGCTGCACCTCCAAGTCCCTGGGAACCTGCGTTACCCCGACTGTCAGCCTCCTGTTGTGTGCTGTTCTGTTGGTTTCCACTCATAGCGACCCTGTGCGACAGAGCACAACTGCTCCCTAGGGTTTCTAATCTGTAGTCTTCAGGGGAGCAGATCAGCAGGTCTTTCTCCCACGGAGCTGAGTGGATTCTAACCACCAACCTTCAGGTTAGTAGCCAAGCACTTAACCATTGCACCACCAGGCTCCTTCATCAGTCTCCTAGGGCTGCCATGACAAATTACCACAAACCACATGGCTTAAAGCAACAGAAATGGATTCTCTCAGAGTTCCAGAGGCTAGATGTTCCAAACCAAGGTGTTGGCAGGGCCACGCTCCCTCCGGAGGCTCTAAGGGAGATTCCATCCCTTGTCTCTTGCAGCATCTGGTGGCTGTGGGTGTCCCTCCAACCTCTGCCTCCATCGCCACATGGCCTCCTCCTCCGTGTCTCTTATACGGACACTTGTCTTTGGATTTAGGGCCCACCGGGGATATCCAAATGGAGCTCTGGTGGTGCTGTGGTTAAGGCATTAGGCAGCTAATCAAAAGGTTGGTGGTTTGAACCCACCAGCCACTCCGTGGGAAAAAGACGAGGCAGTCTGCTTCCGTAAAAATGTACAGCCTTGGAAACCCTATGGGGGTCGCTATGAGTCAGGATCGACTCGATGGCAGTGGATTGGGTTTGGTGGGAACCCAAAATGCTCTCCTCTTAAGATCCTTAACTTCATTACATCTGCAAAGACCACTTTTTCAGGTAAGGTTACATTCACAGCTTCTGGGCGGACATATCTTTTGAAGTTCACCATTCAACCCACTAAGGAGCCCTGGTGGTAGAGTGAGTGGTTAAGTGCTCAGCTGCTAACAGAAAGGCTGGAAGTTCAAAGCCACTAGAAGCTCCATGGGAGAAAGATGTGGCAGTCTGCTTCCATAAAGGTTACAGGCTTATAAACCACATGGGGCAGTTCCACTCTGTCCTATAGGATTGCGATGAGTCAGGATCACCTTGAGGGGCAATGGGTTTCTGTTCACCAATCCACCACAGCCCTGAAGCTGCCTCTGTCAGGGCCATCTCATGGCACCGACACTCCCTTCTTGCCAGGTGCTTCTTTCCTTTGTCCTCCCTTCTCCATCCCCGTGGCTGCTGACCTCTTCAGGATTGCCCCTCTTCTGCTGGGACTGGTGCAGTAGTCTTCCAGCCAGGCTCCTTGCCCCGACTCTCCCCTCTACCTCTCCACCCTCTCTACCACTCTGTCACTGACGTCAACTGATGAATCGATAAGCAAGAGTAGTCTATCATAAAACGGGATATCATCCAGCCGTAAGGACTGAAGCACCAGATCGTGCTACAGTCCAGGTGAGTCCTGAGAACATTAAGCTGAATGAAGGAAGCAGAACCAAGCGGCTACATACTGTATCACTCCAATTCTATTACATGTTCAGACTAGGCGAATCTAGAGCAGAACCATTTTCCGTGGTTCATAGGGGCCTGGGGTTGGGAGGGTAGCTAAAGGGAAGGGGTTTCCTTTTGGGGTGATGAAAATGTTCCAAAATCGATTGTGGTGATGGTTTCACAACTCTGTGAATCTACTAAATACCACTGAATTATATGTTGCTGCTGGGTGTCGTCAAGTCAGTTCCGACTCACAGCGACTCTTTTGGTTACCTAGTGGTGCTCTAACAGAAGCTACCACAAATGGGAAGGCTTTAACAAACAGGAGTTTATTCTCTTACAATATTTGGAGGCTATAAGTCCGAGTTCCGAGTGCCAGGCTCTAGGGGCTGGGTGAAAGCCCCTAAACCTTGGGCTTCAGATCTGCCTCTTGCTCCCAACCCACTGAAGCTAGAGGCTTCTATTCACTCAGGCTGAGGCCAACAAGCCCAAAGTCAACAAATAAAATGGCACAGTCCTGATGTTACCAAACAACACGGCACGCCATTGAGTCAAGTCTACTGAATCCCCCAAGATCGGCAGAGCATGGCAGGCTGCTGAACAATGACTCAGCTACATGCAGGGTTTGAGCATGCCATAAACCACAGACCATTCCCAAAGCTGCCTCTTATAGGGATGCAGACCACATCCCTAAAACAACTACTCAGCTGCTTGTGGTAGATCCCACCATGGAGCTGATTGCCAGTCTCATCATTGGGAATAACTACCACCAGCTGCCCAGCCACTCAACCAGGCCCAGCCAAGTAGACACACAACTTTAAGTATGACAGTGACCCTCTGTACAACAGAAGGAAACGCTGCCCTGTCCTGTGCCGTCCTCACAACCCTTGCTATGCTTGAGCCCATGGTCACAGCCACTGTCAATCCATCTCCTTGAGGGTTTTCCTCTTTTTCACTGACCCTATAGGAGCTCTGGTAGCATAGTGGCTAAAGCACTTGACTGCTAACCAGACGGCTGGCGGTTCAAACCCACCAGCCACTCCTCGGAAGGAAGGTTGGGCAATCCTACTTCCGTAGTGATACTGCCTCAGAAACCCAAGGAGGGGTGGCTATGAGTCGGGGCCGACTCAACGGCACATAACAACAACAACAATAGTTTACCGAACATGATATCCTTCTCCAGGGACTGACCTTCTGACAACACACCCAAGGTACATGAGACAAAGTCTGGCAGATCTTGCTTCTACAGAGAATTCCAGCTGTACTTCTTCCAAGACAGATTGGTTTGTTCCTCTGGCAGTCCATGGTTTATTCAATATTCTTTGCACTTTAAGTGGGTAAATTGTATGGTATGTGGATTATCTTAATAGTTACTGGAACACTCAGGCCCTACATGATACAGTCCATGGCACTGCCCAGGTTCTGGCCTCAGTGGATTTGAGTTTAAATCCTGGCTCCATCACTGACCAGCCATGGGAGCTTGGGAAAAATTAACTAACCTTCAAACGCTTCCGTTTTTTCATCTGTAAACTGGAGATCATCAGAATCTGTACCTCACAGGACCATAGGAGCAATCCTATGAGGCTCACAAAGCCCTGGGCACATGACTCTTATTGTCCCCACTGTGGGGTTGTTAGGGCTGTGACAGCGTATGGACAGAGAGAGGCCTTGGCACGTTAACAAGAGAGCGCTCAATGAAGGTGGCGCTCTTCGGTCTCAGAAGGCTCTGGGCAGTGGTGCACATTCTTTTAGGAAGCAGAGGACCAGGATTCGCAGCCAAGCTTCTAGCTTTTGTCTCTGTTCTCTATGCCATGCTGCCTTTCCTATTGCGCTGGATAGAATCAAGTCCCCAGAAAAAGATATGTTGACATCCTGACCCCTGTGCAGGTGAATGTGACCTTATTTGAATAAAAGGGTCTTTCTTTGAAGATGTGATCAATTAAGTTAATAAGAGCAGACCTGGGTAGATAGGTCCCAGTCCTTTCCAGGGGTGTCTTATTAAAGGGAAGAACAGACACGGAGACAGAATCACACAGGGAAAGATGCCATGTGAAGAT
Organism: Orycteropus afer afer; assembly: GCF_000298275.1. NCBI lineage: Eukaryota > Metazoa > Chordata > Mammalia > Tubulidentata > Orycteropodidae > Orycteropus > Orycteropus afer. The sequence continues at coordinate 4,780,820 of NW_006921693.1, forward strand.
ATGTCTAAGCCAAGGCCCACCAAGGACTGCCTACAGCCACTAAAGGATGAGAGGGAGGCGTGAAACAGGTTCTCTCCCAGAATGCTCAGAAGGGACTGACACAGCTGATACCCTGCTTTGATCTCTAGTCCCTAGAACTGTTGTAGGGAGCTCTGGTGGTGTAGTGCCTAAGGCATTTGACTGCTAACCAGAAGGCTGGCGGTTCAAACCCACCAGCCACTCCCCAAAAGGAATCTACTTCTGTAGTGATACTGCCTCGGAAACCCAAGTCGGGTCCGACTCAACGGCAGTGGGTTTGGGTTTTTTTGGTTCAGAACTGAGAGATGATGAATGTCTGTTCCTCAAAGCCCCGCCCTCATTAGGACTTTGTTACAGCAGCACGGGAAGCTAAGACACCCACCAAACCGAGGAGAAGGGAAGCATCACCACTGTCCTTGTCCTCTCGCTGCCTCATTAGTCTGGGTGGACATCACCCAGGGATGGCCTCCCAGGGTGCATGAGGACATGTAGTCATTGGCACACCTGTGGCCACCCGTGCCCTCCTCCAGGCCCCTGGATGCCATTTCTAGGCTTCTGTGGCTGAGCTTGCTTCTAGCTCATCTGGTGGACTCGGCCCAGTGAGTGTCCGCAGAGCTGATGATCAGGCTAAAAGGCAGAGGGGGTTACTGGAGACCCTCCCAGGCCTGCCCCTCTACAGCTTTCTTACATCCCTTTGTCCTAAGGCTAATCAACCCACAGAGGGGCTCAGGGCTGGACTGTGAGTGTGGGAATGGAGACCCTGGGGCTTCGGCCAGGTTATCCTCCCCCTCTGATCATCCAAATGGAGTAATTGTGGCTGCCCCACGACGCAGGGAGAGGGTGGCAACCTGATGGGATCAAGGTATGAAAGGGCTTTACAGCCTGTAATTCCTGTCATTGGTCGGACCCCCAGCTCCCAGGAGAGCACCCAGGAAGATGCCCAAGTGTGTCCTCTACACCTGTGTGTTTACTGTTGACTTGTTCTCTTGCTCCAGCTCTAGGCTCTGGACTCCATGAGGTTAAGGACTATACCTTTCTTCTTCTCTGACATACACTCAGGGCCTCTGGGACAAACTCTACACTTATTCAGGCCCCTCCAGGCCTTCTCAGTTCCTCCATTGCTCTCTGCCTCAGTGTTCCTGGAGCCCGTGGTGCCTCTGTTCCCAATTGCCCGTTTCTGCCTGGCCTCTGGCATATAGCTCACTGTTCTGGTTCCCTAGTGCCACTCTGACAGGAATATGCCACAAATGGTATGGCATTGTCAAGCAGGAGTTTATTCTCACAATTTGGAGCCTTTAAGTCCGAGTTCAAAGTGCCAGGCTCTAGGGGCTGGGTGAAAGCTCCTCAACCCTAGGCTTCAGTTTTGCCTCCTGCTCCCGGCCCACTGAGGCTGGAGGCTTTTCTTCACTCAGCTGCTGGCTGCTGAGGCTGACAAGCCCAAGGTTGACAAGTAATAAGGTACAGTCCTGATATTACCAAACCACACAGCAGGCCATTAATTCAAGTCTGTTAAAAGTCCCAAGGTCGGCAGAGCATGGCAGGCTGCTGAACAATGACTCGGCTACATGCAGGGTTCGAGCATGCCATAGACCACAGATCATTCCCAAAGCTTCCTCTTCTAGGGATGCAGACCACATCCCTCAGGCAGCTACTCAGCTGCTCACAGTAGATTGCACCATGGAGTTGATGACCAGTCTCATCATGGGGAACACTACATCCAGCTGCCCAGCCACTCAGCCAGGCCCAGCCAAGTTGACACACAAACTTAATTACCACACTCACATACCACCTCCTCCAGGAAGACTTCCCTGATCACCCCACAGTGTCCTTTCTCTGTCATCCTATGTCTCCTGCTTCTCTCCTTCTGTACTCTGCTGATATCTTCCCCAGAAGTGACTCCAGATCCCAGACCACATGGCATGTCC
>NW_006921693.1:4784597-4787153 GCF_000298275.1 Orycteropus afer afer
TGCCCAACCTTCCTTCCGAGGAGTGGCTGGTGGGTTTGAACCGCCAGCCTTCTGGTTAGCAGTCAAGTGCCTTAGGCACTATGCTACCAGAGCTCCCATGATACTTATTAGGACCCATGAAAATGTTTTAATTCATTTTAAAGTCAGAAGAAAAATGACTATAATAATGAATATGTAATAATAATGAATCAAGCCTATAGCTCATTAATCTTTATAGCAGAGCAGTTTTAAAATGTGAGCTTATATATCTGTATCTACATATTTTTTTAATGGAGGAAGTTGCCTTTGGAGGCAAAATGGCTAAGGCCCATGAAAGTGCTTACAATGAGCAGGGCCCAGGGAGCAACAAACACGTCCCTCTCTTACACTCATGGAAAGGGATGTTTGGGACTAATCAGGTACTTTAAGTCGATCGCAAAAATGGCCACAGTTCTTTGTGGTACTCCTCACTAAAGAGGCTATGTTATTTAACCACCCCATGAATCTAGGCTGGCCTTATGATTTTCTTTGACCAATAGATGTGGTAGAAACGACCCTGTGTGAGTTCCGAGCCTGGGTCTCAAGAGACCTGCAGCTTCCATGTTCTGTTTTTGGAAATCTGAAACCTCTGTGCGAATAAGCCCAGGCTAGCCTGCTGGATGATGGGAAATGCTGGCCCCTGGTTGCCCTGACAACGGCCAAACAACCCTCTGAAGCACAGATACCAGCTGCCCATGAGCACTGAGTCTAGCCGAGGTCAGCAGAAGAGCCACCCAGCTGAGCCCAGCCCAAGTTGCTGAGTCACAGAATTTTGAGCTAAACAAATACTTGTTGTTTTAAGCCACTATGTTTGGGGTGGTTTGTTATGTTGCAAAAGCCTAATTGATGCAGCTGCCTCCTGCCCTGGGGAAGGACTGGTGAATGAGGAGGGACTCTTCTTACCCACGTGGGCTAACACCTGAGTAATCAACTAGGCCAGGGTTGTTCGGCATAAATGTTCTGAGTCATAAATGTGAGCACATAATTTAAAATTGTCTAATAGCCACATTTTAGAAAGCAAAAAGAAACAGGGGAGATTAATTTTAACACTATATTTTGCTGAACCTAATACAGCCATAATGTTAAAATTTCAAAATAAAATCAATATAAAAATTATTGATGAGATAGTTTACATCCTTTTATTCATACTAACAAACAACAACATCTCACTGCCGTAGAGTTGTTCCTGACTTATAACGACCCCTCCTTGGGTTTCTGAGGCAGTATCACTAGGGAAGTAAATTGCCCAATCTTCCCTCTGAGGAGTGGCTGGTACATTTGAACTGTCAGCGTTCTGGTTAGCAGTAAATGCCTTAGGCACTATGCCACCAGAGCTCCCTTTATGCATATTAAGTCTTTGAAATCCAGTGGGTATTTTATACTTACTGCACACTTACAGAACCAAAACCCAAACTGATTGTCATCAAGTCACTTCTGACTCATAGGGACCCTCCTTGGTTTTCCAAGGTTGTAAATCTTTATGAAAGCATAGTGTCCCATCTTTCTTCTGCAGAGCGCCTGGTGGGTTCAAACTACTGACCCTTTTGGTTAGCAGCCAAATGCCTTAACCACCACACTACCACAGCTCCTTACCGCACACTTACAGCACTACTCGATTTGAGATACACAAATGGCCAACAAGCACATGCAGAGATGCTCAGTATCATTAGTCACAGCTGTTGTTAGTTGCTGTTGGGTTGATTCTGACTCATGGCTGCCCCAGTGGGCAGAGTACAACTTCTCCAAGGGGTTTTCAAAACTGACCTTTGGAGACGGATCACCAGGCCTGTCTTCCAAGGTGCTTTGAGTGGGTTCAAACCACCAGACTTTGAGCTAGTAATCTACTGCTTAGCCACTTGCTCCACCCCGAAGAGGCACAACTCAGTTTGGATCAGCCACATTTCAAGTGCTCAGTAGACTCTGAGGGCTGACAAACCAAACCAAACCTGCTGCCATCATGTTGGTTGACTCATGGCTACTCCGTGTGTCTTCAGAGTAGATTGCACTCCACAGGGTTTTCACTGTTGTGACTGTTCAGAAGCTTATCACCAGCCTTCTGGGGCACCTCTGGGTGGATTTTAACTGTCAACTTTGGAGCTGAGTGCTTAACCACTTGGGCCACTCAGGGACTCCTCTCCTATGGATAGTAGCTGCCATATTGGATAGCAAGGTCTAGCTCATGCTTCTGAATATTTGGATTTCACTAACTAGTAAACATTTTCCTTAAAATTTGGGGACCAATATCACCAAATTTCAATTTCAAAATAGAAACACCCCAACAACCACCACCAACTATAGCCATTGATTCCTAAAAGACGCTCCCAAACATGGAAAGGATACAACCTCAGATAAAATGCATCTTTAAATTGAACACATTTAAGCAAAACCAAACGCACTGCTGTTGAGTTGGATCTGACTCATAGCGACCCCTCCTTGCGTTTCCAAAGCGGTATCACTACGGAAGTAGATTGCCCAACCTTCCTTCTGAGGAGTGGCTGGTGGGTTTAAACTGCCAGCCTTCTGGTTAGTAGTCAAATG
>NW_006921693.1:4789238-4792768 GCF_000298275.1 Orycteropus afer afer
GTGGTCAGGCCTAAGACATGCCCTGCAACGATATGACCTCGCTAACACGACAGAGGAAACCCTGTTCCCAAATAGGATCGCATCCACACGTGTAGGGCTTAGGAGTGCACCATGTTTTCAGAGGGCACCGTTCAATCCATAACAGGCTAACAGCTGCTGCACGCCTGTGCTGTGCCAGGTAAGATGCTGGCACCCGGGGAACACTGGCTCATTCCATCTCCTTATGGATTGGTGGGAGGCTGGTCCTTTACCTGACTTTACAGATGAGCCAACGGAGGCTGTGAGAAGGTAAGGAACTTGCTGGGTTGTCCCTCATCTCCAACCCCCAAACCCACTGCCATCAAGTTGATTCTGACCCATAGGACTGCCTATAGTGTGTCTAAGACTGTAAATGTTTACAAAAGCAGACTGCCTCATCTTTCCAGCTGGTGGGCTCAAACTGCCAACCTTCTGGGTAGCAGAGGAAAGTCATAACCACTGTACCACAGAGCTCCTGTCCCTCACCTCAGAGGGATGTACTGTGGGGGAGCACAGTAATGCCTTAGTCTACCTGGGGCTCTCTGCTCTTGACAGCAGGCTTCGGGTACTGAGAGGGAAAAGGAAGCTGGCAATGGTGGGGACTGGAGAAGGTACCTCTTTGAGCAGCTCTTTTCCAAAAGCTAAGAGGGCAGCGGTGGTTCGGGGGTAGAGTTCTTGCCTTCCACGCTAGAGACTGGGGTTCGATTCCTGTCCGTGGAGGCTTGTCTGGTGCTAAGACACTGAACAAGTTTCAGCAGAGCTTCCAGACTACGATGGCCTGGGAAGAAAGGCCTGGAGACAGACTGAAATCAGCCAACCAAACCCCTGTGGAGCACGACGGTATGACCCCCCACTGATGATGGGGTTGGCACAGGACCCGGCAGCATGTCATTCCATAGTGCGTGACGTCACCACGAATCAGGGCCAACTCGATGGCATGTCAAGGCAATGGAAGATTTCAAAAAATATTTATGGAAAACTTTGTGCCTTTTTCTCATTTCATCATCTGGACAAGTCTGCAATAAGCCCATTTTACAGAAAAGGACAGTGAGGCTTAGAAGGAAGAGATCTGCACCCTGGTAGCGTTTGGGCTGACCTCAGGCTCTTCCTACTCCATTGATGATGGCGACGTTGAGCTCTAGTGTAACCATCACTGAAATGACAGACGGACACTCATGTCCACTGGAGCTACCCTTCTCAGGTCCTGGAACATGTTATGTCATCCTGCCTCCATGCTGTATCCAAGTTGTGCCTGATCCCAGAGTTCCCTGTCAAGCCTCGCCCACTCCTACTGACCTTCAAGAGTTTCCTTAGCTGTCTCTTCCTTTCCAAAGAGGCCAACTAAAGAAGCTTCCAGAAGCAGCAGCAGGCAGTTGCTTGAACTTGGAAAACGTTCTCTTTTCCTCTCTTTCCCAAAATATAATAGAAAAAGGGTGGTGGGAGGTCTTGGCACTGCCTGGGTTCCACAGCTGCCTGCCCACCACATTGCTGACTCCTTGAAGGCAGAGCCTGCTGTTTGTATCATGGACATACCACAACCCACGTTGAACAATTGAAATATTTACTACTAATCTCTCTACTTAAGAAAAAGAGAAAGAAAATTTTAGAGGTCAGCTATCTTGCCCTCCCTTCTTCCCTCTCCCATGTTTGTGTACTGGTCCTGTGGTTGTAGTTAGATGGGGTGGAGTCAATTTCACCTCATAGTGACCCCATGTGACAGCAGAACTGACTGTGTCAGGTCAGACTGACTGGTCTTTCTCCTGGTGGGTGTGAACCGCCGATCTTTCAGTTAGCAGCCAAAAGCTCAACCATTGTGCCATCAAGCCTTCTTCTGCTTTTACTACACATCATTTATTCATTGTTTTATGTAGTTTGCATGTACAGCAACAGTGTTATATGTCATTCATTATTTTGCACCTGACTTTTTTCACATAACAAGGTGTCTTTGCACATTATTGGTGTTATGTGTGAGGACTCGGTTCACTCATTTTGACTATCATAAATACATGCACCATATAACGCATCAATAAATCACAAAGATGCTGTCAACTCAGCTCCAACTCCTGGTGGCCTCAACTGTGTCCCTCGGTGTCCAGTGGCCGATTTTTCAGAAGCAGATCACCAGGCTTTTCTTCCAAGACACCTCTGGGTGGGCTCCAACCACCAACCTTTGGGTTAGTAGCCAAGCACATTAGTCATCTACACCACCCGGGGCTCCCACAATATAACTTGAGTTTCTTTACTCGTTCTTTGATAGAGGCACCATTGACTCCACTTGCTCCCTTTTAAAAACAGGGCTGTAGTGAGCTGAGCGGCATTCATGTACATGTCTTCCCTTGTTCATGTGGGAAATTCTCTAGGGGCTGGTAGGCTCCCAAGGACAGGGATTATAGCCCTCCTCTGCCCCACACTAGTCCAGGAGTGGACACATAGCAGGTTCTTAGTACTTGGAAATTTATTTATTGAGTGATTGGGTGCAATCAATTCAGGACTATCTGGGCAGGACAGCCCATTGGTGGCAGGGCAAGCTTTGCTAACTAGCTACCCAACAGCCATCCCCTTCCCTTGCCCAATTGCAGGTGATGCCCAGAACATTCCCAGACCCAAGTGATGGATCACTGTTGGCCTCAGCCCATCATGATCTCCCTTTCTCTGCTTTCCCAGTTCCCCTTGCAGGTAGGAGTGGCCATATGACCCGGTTCTGGTCAATGGGTCTTAAGTGGACGAGGAAGGCATGGGAATGCATTGCTCTCCTGATTAAAAAAGAGAACTCTGCTAGACTGTCTGCAAAGATAGCCACAATAATGTCTCCCACCCTTGTAACACATACCCTTTGCAAAGTGACTTTGTTGCTTGGCCATCAAGAGGTGATGTTTATTTCTTACCTTAAGTCTGGGCTGGCCTTGTGACTTGCTTTGACCAATAGATTGTGGTGGAGGTGATGTTGGGAGACTTCCAAGCCCAGATCCCCAGAGACTTTGAAGCTTCTGCTCTCACTCTCTTGTCCTGAAACCACTATGCAAGGAAGCTTTGGCTACCCTGCTCGAGCTGTAGTTGTTAGGTGCCATCGAGTCCATCCCAACTCCTAGCGATCCTGTGGACAACAGAATGAAACACTTCCCAGTCCTGCACCATCCTCATAGTTGTTGCTGTGTTGGAGCCCATTGTTGTAGCCACCATGTCAATCCATCTCATTGAGGGTCTTCCTCTTTTTCACTGCCCCTCTATTTTAACAAGCATGCTATCCTTTTCCAGAGACTGGATCCTCCTGATAACATATCCAAAGCATGTAAGATGAAGTCTCACTATCCTTGCTTCTAAGGAGCATCTGGCTGTTCTTCTTCAAAGATGAATTTATTCATTCTTCTGGCAGTCCAGGGTATATTCAGTATTTGCCAATACCATAGTTCAAGACATCAATTCTTCTTCAGTCTTCCTTATTCATTGTCCAGCTTTTCCATACATTTGAGGAGATTGAAAATACCCCCTAGCACACTTTAGTCCTCAATGTG
>NW_006921693.1:4793353-4794702 GCF_000298275.1 Orycteropus afer afer
CAACAGAATGAAACACTGCCCGTTCCTGTGCCAGCCTCACAATCCTTGTTATACCTGAGCGTATCACTGCAGCCACCACGTCAATCCATCTTGTGGAGGTACTTCCTCTTTTTGTTGACCCTCCCTTTACCAAGCATGACATCCTTCTCCAGAGAATGGTCCCTTCTAACAACATGACCAAAGTAGATGAGATGAATTCTGGCCATTCTCACTTCCAAGAAGCATTCCAGCTGCACTTCTTCCAGGACTTCTGGAAGAAGTTAGAACTGTTAGTTCTTTTAGCAGTCAATAGTACTTTCAGCATTCTTCATCAACACCACAACTCAAAAGTATCAACTGTTCTTCAGTCTTCAGATAGCGGGCCATAATCTGCTAATCTGTGTGTCAGAGGACTAGAGACCCTTGGAAGGAGAGACCTGGCTAACAGCCAGCATCAAACACAGGTATGTAAGTGAAGCTATCTTGGACACTATACTGAGCCATTAGCTGACTCCTTACTCATGAGAGATGAGACCCCCTAGAAGTACCACCAGGTGATCCCAGCTCAAACTGTTGACTCTCAGAATCGTCAGCTACTAAATGATTGTTGTTTTAAGCCACTGTGTTTTGTGGTGGTTTTTCACATAACAGTAAATGACTGTTACAATAACAAATACCACCGGACCAAGTATTTTGTGTCTATCTCCCCTTTTCTGCCATAAAAGTTGATGTGATATCTGGAGCTGCAGCAGCCACTTTGCAACCTTGAGGGTAAGACAAACAGAATCATGGTGTGCATGGCTTTGATGTTGCTGCACTGCTAAAATCACAACAGCTCTTATTTAGTTTTGAATTTCTTTTTATGTGAGAAAACCAACCATCTTTGTTATAATCCTGTCATCAGGATTTTCAGTTACTGCCACTTAAAGAACTTGCAACACGTGGCAAGGTGACAGGCCTCTGAGGCAGCTGGGAATGGACCAGAGGGTGGCGAAGGGTTACAGGGAGATGCCATGTGTGGTGTGGGACACTTGAGACCTAGACCAGGCCCTGACTTATTTCCCATTCTGAACCTTGATATGCTACGAGCACAGACATGCAGCAAACATCCTTCCAGTGGAGAGAGCGTGCGAAGGACCCTAACGAGGAATCCACTCCCGTCTCCAGAGCAGCAGCCAGAGGGCACCTGGGTCTGTCCTCCCTCATGGGACCCAGGCCCTGGTTCCCTTTGCCATGACTTCTGTGAAGGGAAGTGACTCATGGCAGTTATGAAACTCCGAGGTCAGTATGTATTTACATGTTTACCCTCTCACTAATCTGCTCAGGTAGTTCCAGTTGAGGGAGCTCTCCCAGGGTGGGGAGTGAGGATC
>NW_006921693.1:4795292-4800582 GCF_000298275.1 Orycteropus afer afer
AATGGGTACATAACTTACCCGTCACACCATGTGAGGCCATTGCAAGGGAGGCTCAGCCTCCTCCCAGCTCTACAGCTGGGTTGGTCCAAAGGAGTTGGCCCCCCTGAGTCCTCTATTAACCTGCTATTGGGTGGGAGCTGCCCAGTGGAAGGGAGAGGGACTCAGCTCTGACCCCCCGCAGCCAACACTCCTGGCCAGGGTTCCTCATCTCCTTTAGGTCGTTGCCCAATGATCACTTTCACAGGTGGCCTCTCCTAACTACTCTATTCAAAATTGCCATGTCCCCACCCGGTCTATTTTTATCCTTGGCCCTTATCACCATTAGCACACCACGCATTTCACTCAACTACTTGCTTATCATCTGTCCTTCCTCACTTCTTGTCTGTTATATTCATTGTCTCCTCGGGGCCTAGATGCTTGGCATATAGTAAGTTCTTGATAAACAATAGCTTCTATTTATTGAGTACTTACAACATGCCAGACTCTGCCTTCACACTTTACATGTGCTGTCTTGTTTATCCTCACAATGACCCTATTTTACAGATGGGGTTCAAACCCTTAGAGGTGCTGTCTACAATTGCCATTGCCGAGTTCCTGTGGGAAGACTGCTTTAGCATCTTCAAGACTAGACTAACTAAGACGGTGGTTCTAGGGGTGTGCGTTTTTACACCTCCCCCTACCATGTGCTCCTGCACGTATTTCACAAAACAAAATCTGACAACTACAAGTTCAAATTCTGATGACAGATTTGAAAATCCAAAATGATGGCCTTAGGTAAATTATTGGCATAAACCTCCAGCTAAAGATGTGGGTCATGCGTTTGTTGGATAATCTGAGGAAACAGGGAATGCACTTTTGCCCAGACGGTGTGATGTGGCTCCCAGACTAGCCCAGGGGAGCCTGCTAGCTCCCGTGGCCCTGAGTTTAATTCTGCGTCTCAGTGTCCAGAGTCCAGGAGGAGCCCTACAGGTGAAAACGGAGGGAGGCTGCAGAGCGACAGACCCTGGGTCCCTAGGATCCCACTCTCGGGGCCTTGGCCATTTTCAAGTTTCTTATTTGTGCTGCCGATAAACTATATTGGTAGGGAGCCATACACTGAGGCCTTGTCTCATCCCACCCTCCCAACACGCTGAGAGGGTACAAGTGGTCATGTCACAGATGGCGATACCAAAGCTGAGACACACTGGCGACTTGCTGCTAATCTGTGGCTAGTGTCAGGATCCCAGGAAACACCAGTCCAGAATGCTAGTCCCCCAAACCCCTGTTCTATCCACTGGAAGTTGGGAGAGACTGGCACCCAGAGAAGGTGAGAAATCGTTGGCCAGGATCAGGCCCATTTTGCCCTTAAAGTGCGGTCTTTTGCAAAGCACTCCTGAAGGTGTGCTCGCCCAATCATCTGAGCTCAGAGGTGTGCTCGTCCAATCATCTGAGCTCAGAGGTGTGCTCATCCAATCATCTGCGAGCAGACGTGTGCTCAAGGCCCAATCACCTGAGAGGTGTTAGATTATCCAAGGTGTGGCTGGCATCTGTCCCCCTCCCAACCCCACAGCACCTTCCTGCAGAATCAAAGCCCCCTTTCAATTCACAGTCCCTGACAGGGATGGATACCCAACCAGCAAGGCAAGCACAGTGACCGTTTCATAACTGTTCACTACAGATTAGTAAGAAAGCACAAGTAAACCTGTGCTTACCTCGCTTATTGGGTAACCCGCCCGCTGTGAGTGGCCCTTATTGGTCTCCTGGCGGGAGAAAACGGTGACCCAGACCACCCTGTGTTTCACTTCCCAGTCTGCGCTCCCTCCCCCCCCGCAGTGCACTTTTAAGGTTTGGAAATTTTATTAAATCCCTCAGCATAGCTTCTTTCTACAAATTCTGTGGTTTAAGTCTCCCTGGGCCTTTTTGCTTCTGGTTTTGGCTTTTTTTTTTTTTTTTCCCCTCTCCGCCCCTCTTTAAACCTGAGCGTTTCCTTTGGCCCTTATTTCTTAAATGAACCCAGTGCTAACACCATGCCTTTGTATTTGCTGTGGGCCTAGCAGACTCTCACAGTAAATGAAAAACACAACGGAACATGTTCTGCTCTGACACTGGGGCCACCAAGAGTCAGAAATGACTTGACAGCAACCGGGTTAACTGGGGATGACTATTTCTGAAAAATACTGAATTAACTGTAAACACAGAAGCACCTGTTTCTACGTGTCTATCTGCCTCCCTGACCTCCCTCGTTGGCATCGGGTCACTGTTCCGGACTTTGGTACCCGTCCGCCCGCACTACTTCCTCCACTTACCCGGCCTTCCGCAGCCCAGCCTCAGGGCTTTGCTCACGCTGCAGTCTTGGGAAGAAGGACTTTGCTTCTCTCTTACCTATGCATAAGCCCTTGGGTGGCACAAACGGTCATCACGCTGCTGCTTACCAAAATGTTGGCAGTTCGCGTCCACTGAGAAGTGTCTCGAAGACAGGCCTGACATCTACTTCCAAAAGTGAGCCGCTGAAAAGCCTGTGGCGCGCAGTTCTGCTCTGACACACGTGGGGTCGCCGTAAGTGGGAACTGACTCAACAGCATCTGCACTGGCCTGGGCTTCCTGTCCATATCGCCCCCTCCTTCCCTGTCCGAGGCAAGGCCCCTTCTCCACAGTGTCTTGCCGACCGTGGGAGCCTGAAGACCCTACTCACTTCTGAAGGACTGTTGTCTGCCTCACTAAGCTGACAGTGCACGACTTGACCCTGTAAAATTATTTAGGAGATTCTGGATGGTGCAAGCACTGGTGGCACAGTGGTGACAGCTCTTGGTTGTAACCAAAAGGCTGACGTTTCGAACCCACCAGCTGCTCCGTAGTAGAAAGATGTGGCAGTCTGCTTCTATAAAGATTACAGAAGTAGAAACCATATGGGGCAGTTCTGTTCTGTCCTATAAGGTCACCATGAATTAGAATGGACTCCACAGCAAATAATTTGTCTTCTTTTTTGGGGGGGGGGGTTTGAGTGGTGCAAATGGTTAAAGCACTTGGCTGCTAACAGGAAAGTTGGAGGTGTGAACATACCCACAGGCACCTTGGAAGAAACATTAGCAATCTATTTCTGAAAACCGTACAGACAACAGTTCTGACATACGTGGGGTTGCCATGACTTGAAGTGGACTTGACAGTCAACTGGTTAACTGGCTATGATTATTTTTTAAAAAGACTATTAAATTAATAGGAGCTCTGGTAGCATGGTGTCTAAGGCACTTGACCGCTAACCAGAAGGCTGGTGGTTCAAACCACTGGCCACTCATCAGAAGGAAGATGGGGCAATCTACTTCCTTAGTGATAATGCCTCGGAAACCCAAGGAGGGGTCGCTATGAGTCGGGTCCGACTCGACGGCACAGAATAACAACAACAAATTAATATAAATACATAACTATCTCTTTAAGAAAAATTAACTACCTCACCCTCTGTACAAAAGATGTAGGGGTGACATTTGACCTCCTCTAATTTCACAACATGGGGGGGATGTTGAGGATCATTATCAGCATCAACAGCCGGAGGCTGATTCCTGTGAGGCAGAGGTCAGACCTGCCTCAGCTCTCCAGCCTTTTTAGCAGTTCTGACACCAACCGTCTCTCCCACAGCACTCTCTACTTCTCTGCTGGGTTCGATGATTCATTGCAATGGCCACACAGAACTCACAGACAATACTCACAGTTACGGGGTTTATTAGGGAAGTAACAGGTCACAATTCAGGGTCAGAAATGACTCACAATACAGCTCTTCAATCAGGCAGCCTCTTCTCGGCCGTGCCTGTAGGATATCTCTCTCTGGCGCTCATCCTCTAGGCCCTGCAGCTTCTGGGTGGGTCATGAGCAACTCATGTTTGTATAGGCCCAGTCTCCTGGTGGGAGTCACAAAAATTATGGCTGTTGTTGTTGTTGTTAAATGTGTCGGGTCGGACCCAACTCATAGCGACCCCTCCTTGGGTTTCTAAGGCAGTATCACTATGGAAGTAGATTGCCCAACCTTCCTTCCGAGGAATGGCTGGTGGGTTTGAACTGCCAGCCTTTTGGTTAGCAGTCAAGTGCCTTAGGCACTAAACTACCAGAGCTCCCAAAAACTATGGCTGTTGTTGTTGTTGTTGTTTGCCGTCGAGTCGGCCCCGACTCATAGCGACCCCTCCTTGGGTTTCCGAGGCAGTATCACTACGGAAGTAGGATTGCCCAACCTTCCTTCCGAGGAGTGGCTGATGGGTTTGAACCACCAGCCTTCTGGTTAGCAGTCAAGTGCCTTAGCCACTATGCTACCAGAGCTCCCTAACACTGTGTCAGAAGTGGGATCTAGAAGGGCCATATTAAGTAATTTGCTGCACCACACCCTCAATGCTGTTACCTCCACTGCCTGTCCATTGCCGTCCAGTCAACTCTATCCACCCCCATATTAAGCCACAATGAGTATGATTAGTGCCCAGTGGTGGGATTTCATTTTCCCACACTCGCATCTGGCTGCAAATAGACTGCAACTCCCTTGTACACAGCAACAGGGGTAGATGTGTCCTGGCTTGTCCAAGGGTCTGGCCAGGCCTCAGTCACCTCAATCCCTACCCCCAAGGTTCACAACCACAACATTTCATGCTCACTCGGCAACTTTCTAAAGTATTTCTCCTCTGGTCCCAACAGCCCCAGTAGGTGCAGAGAGCAGGGTTATCACTGCGTTGAGGCTGTTCTGATTCATGACGACCCATGTGGGTCAGAGAACAACTGGGCTCCACAGGGTTTCCAGCAGCTGATGTTTTCAGAAGTAGATCACCAGGCCTTTCTTCTGAGGTGTGCAGGATGGAGTGAAACCTGCAGCTTTCAGTCGGTCGCCAGCGTGTCACCCATCCGTACCACCAGCTGAAGCCACTGAGGCTCGGAGAGGCTAGCAGAGTCACGCCAGGTCAGAGAGCTAGTAAGAAAGAGAGTGAAATTGGAACTTTCATCTTCTGAGACGTCCAGCTGTTCTGGGAAAAATGCTGAGGGACGCTGGACTTCCCTAAACCTTACTCCTGAGCGCCTGTCCCTGCAGAGCTGAGGTTAGCTAAAAGCATGTTGCAAGACCTCACGGCTGGCCCGAGACGCAGCCACGCTTGCCTTCCCATCTGCGACCTGATAACGTGCCCTGTGCGGTGACCCTGTTCACACCCGCAGTTCAGTGTCCACTTGGGTGCATCGTAAATGATCAACCAGCTGTATGTAACCTCACCTTTAGCTCAGAGTGGGGTGAAGTTTGTTTTCCTTTCCTGGCATTCACCAGGTCTGCAGGCCAAGTGGGTTTCGCCCT
>NW_006921693.1:4800887-4839298 GCF_000298275.1 Orycteropus afer afer
ACTCTGACAGTCAATTCTGCAACCCTACCCACAGTGGGCGGTAGGCATGCCTCAATGAGTAATAGGCCAAGTTTCATGCTGGTGTCACCGTACTTGCAAGTGACTTCTTTATTTCAGTGCTGGGCAGTGAGTGGAAGAGGGGTTTAGGAGAACCCTGGTGAGTGAGGCAAGGGGCCCCAGCCTGCCCTGGACAAGCTCTTCCCTAAGGGCCACTCAGGATGACTTCAGGTGATTCTAGAACACTTGTTTCTTTTCATAGTTATGTATTTATTTTAATGAGTTTTAAAATACAGTTAACACATCAAACCCACAATTTCATGTATATTATTTCTTCTTCTTAGTTGCCACCAAGTTGACTCTGACTCATGGCAACCCCATGTGGGTCAGAGGAGAACCGTGCTCCACAGGGTTTCCAATGACTGATGTTTCAGAACAGGTCATCAGGCCTTTCATCTGCGGCGCCTGTGGGTAGACTTGACCCACCAAGCTTTCAGTTACCAGCCGGGTGTGTTAGCCGTTCCCACTGCCCTGGGACTCATCATGAAAGTGAATTCAACCAGTGTGGGTTTGTGTGTTAGAATGCGGGGACTCCCTCTGAGACCATCGGAACAGCTAAGGCCAACTTCCCCCAAGGACTTCACATGCTCAGGGCATTATCTGCCTCCCAGCCAATTAGTTCTTTCCTCTGTGAAGCCCTGGCCCAGGGAGACATGCTTTTTGGGTGGCATGGCGCCAGGCCTGGCCCCATCACTCACTAGTTCTGTGACTTTGGACAAGATTTTGTCTCCGTGGGCACCAGTTTCTTCACCTGCACACAGGGCTGTTGGGAAGGTCCATGAAAACATATGTGAGATGTGTCCCTGGAACTCTGACAGATGTTAATTACCACTGATCTAGGCAAAACATCATCCATATTCCTTCATGTGTATTTCTTCTTGTTTAATTCCCCAGGGACATAAAGAACACTGATTTTCTTGCACATCGAATGAGCAACTTCAAGGTGCCAGGCTTTGTATTAGGTGTTGGGGGTATATGAATCACAGCAACCCCTATCCCTGAAAGCTCAGAACCACAGGCAAAGCCCAGGTGTAAACAAAGACCAGCCTGAGAGCTAGTCCATGAGAGTGGAATAAAAGTACCAGTGACCTGCACCCTAGGGCAGTCCAGTGAAACACTGGGGTCCCTTTCAGAACAAGGCTTTTAAAAAGCATAAGGTTAGAAAGAAATTATATTGAAATTGTTTTGAAAATACAATTTGTGATTTAGTAGTTGTTACGGACTGAATTGTGTACCGCCTTCCCTCCAATATGTGTTGAAATCCTAACATTTACACCTAATGGTATGATTCTGTCTAGATCCTGCTTTCTTTGTCATGTTAATTACATCATGCCCCAAAAGGCTAGGTCCTGTGGATAGGGTTGGCAGACAGTGTTTCCACAAGTGTATTTGTATGTTCTGTAAGAATTTCCAGGTATATAATAGAGCTAACAAGGGACAAGGTTGTAGTCACTTCTTGGACACAGCCAGCTACCCACAGGGAGCAAGTAGTTGAACTGGTGGGCTCGGGACCATGGTTGCAGGGGACATCAAACTCAATTGGCATAACATACTACACAAAAACATTGCTCCACATCCTACTTTGGTGAGTAGCAACTGCGATCTTAAAAACTTGCAAGTAGCCATCTAGATGCAACGATGGGTCTCTCCTCATCCACAGCAAAGAAGAATGAAGAAAACCAAAGACACATGGAAACAATTAGTTTGTTTGCGATCCTCAGCCTATGAGACCATGAGACCAGAAAAACTAGATGGTGCCTGGCTATCACTGTCAACCATTCAGAGGGGAACTATGTAGGAGATCCTGGCTAGAGTAGGAGAACAATGTGGAACAAAACTCAAAATCATTAAAGAAAAAAAAAAGGGACCAGGTTTGCTGGTCTGACAGAGCCTGGTGGAACCCCTGAGACTATGGCCCCTAGCTGCCCTTCAAGTCTGGAATTGAACCCACTCCTGTGGGTCCCAGAGAAACAAAAGACAGGCATATGAGCTGAACATTTACATTAGGTAGATACACCCCTTGAGAGAACAATCATGGGAGAATAGAAGTGCTGTGCATGCACAGGGAGACAGCTTGGGGGGCAGGAGTGCATGGGAGGGAAGGACACAGGGAAGAAATGGCTATTAGGAGGCAGCGGGAGGAGAGCTTGTTGCATTGTGGAAGATTGCAGTCAATATTATGAGACAAAGTGTGTGTGAACTGCTGTACAGAAGATGAATTTGTTCTGTAAACTTTCACCCAAATCACAACAAAATTAAATAAATAAATAAGAACATATATATATACATATATATATATATTTTATAAATAGGCTAGGTCCTAAATAGAATGATTTCTGCATTACAAAAAGATCAGCATGGACACAGAGACACACATGTACGGCAGAAGGCAGACAACATGTGAGGCTCATCATACCCAAAGGAACCCCAAGGGGCACTAGCAGACCCAGAAACCAGGAGAAAGGCTCATAGCGGAATCGGCACGGCCAACACCCTCCAGAACCGTCAGAAAATAAATTTGTTATTTAAAGTCATCCACTTGTGTTATGACAGCAGTAAATGTGCTTCCATATTAACATAGTAAATAAGATTTAGTAGCAGGTTTAATAACTGGATTGGGCACTCTTCTTCCGTAGTGATGCTGCCTCAGAAACCCAAGGAGGGGTCGCTATGAGTTGGATCTGACTTGGTGGCAGTGAGTTTGTTTTTTTTTTTTTCTTTTGGTATGTCGTATTTCTTTAGTTTTTCCACCCTCTTCTCTCCCTTTCCCTTCAAATACCAGCATATTATGCCACCCAGTGTTGCCCTACAGCTCAATGATGCTGTTTATTCCTGTCTTTTTTTCTGTGACTTTTTTCTCCTGTGTTTCAATCTGGATACTCTCTATTGATACTGGATACTCTCTATTATACTCTTCAAGTTCACTCATGTTTTCTCCTACAATGTCTAATCCACTATTCATCTCTTCTGGTATAGTTTTCATTGCAGATGCTGTATTTTTTTATCTCTAGAAATTTGATTTGGGTCATATTCGTACCTTTGACGTCTTTCTGTAACCTCCTAACGCTCGCCCCTACCTTCCAGAACACGTTGTGTTTCAGTTATCTGCTGTCACAGAAATACCACACGTGGATGGTTTTAACAAACACATTTATTTTCTCCCAGTTCAGGAAGCCAGAAGCCCCAGTCCAGGGTGCAGACTCTAGGGAAGGCTCTAGAGGAACATCCCAGTTGCTTCCATTTCTGCTCCTGGGCAGTCCTTACGTGGCTTGGCATCCTTCATCCCTCATCTCTGCTCTGCTTGCTTGTTTAATCTCTTTTATATCTCAAAAGCGATAGACTCAAGATACACCCTACACTAATCCGTGCCTCATTAATGTAACCAAGACAACCCGTGCCCAAATGGGATTATAACTGTAGTCATGTTGTTGTTATTGTTATGTGCTGTGGAGTAGGCCCCAACTCATAGCCACCCTTCCTCAGGTTTCTGAGGCGGTATCACTACGGAAGTAGATCGCCCAACCTTCCTTCCAAGGAAACTATAGTTATAGAGGTTAGAAATTATAGTACATATTTTTGGGGGACACAATTCAAACCATAACATTCCACCCTTTGGCCCCCCAAATTCATGTCATTGCCACATGAAAAACACATTCACTCTATCCCAAAAGTCTTAAACTCATTCCAACTCCAAAATCTCATCTTCTGAATCATCTAAATCAATGGGTGAAAAATTAGGCACTTCCCTCCCATTCATCATCTGTGAACCTGTGAAATCTAGTAGTTCTCTGCTTGCAAAATACAATGGTGGACAGGTACAAGGTACGCACATTTCCATTACAAATGGGGGAAACTGATGAGAAAGAAGGGATAATGGGCACCATGCAATCCAAAGCCCAGCAGAACAATTCACATTAGCTCTCAAGGCTTGAAAGTCATCCATTGTTCTTCGGGACCACCTTTGGGCAGTGGCCCTGCTCTCCAGATTCTGGGTGTTGGCCACACCCTCTGCATTCTGGGTGGAGGCCCTCGGCCCTGGGCTTCTGTCCTGCTACCAGGCATATTGGGATGGTAACTCTGCTCCCTTTGCTTCAAGGGTCCCATTCTCCTAGTCATCTGAGTCCAATTCCACCTCCTTGGCCCCAGAGGCCCTGTTCTTCTGCCCCTGGGGCATGGCAGCCCTGCCTTCTCAGCTGTGGGCAGCAGCCTCGTCATGATGGCACACCTTAATGGCAGCCCACACTCCTGAACTGAGTTGATAAAGAGCCAACTCTTTGAAACCTACGAGGCTGTGGCCCCACCCTCTGAAACTGAGAAGGGGCTGCTTCCTGTGCTCTTTCCAACAGTTCTGCTGATCTCTGAGCTGCTCCAAGAATAGTCTTTTCTTTTTCTAGGAGGACAACAGATGTAGCTCCTGTGGTCTGTTTTTTGCCTGCAGAATTTCAAGAGGCAGACTGTTCTTTCTTTTCATTCTTTCTTTGTCCCCTTCAGTCTGAACTATGGATTTTCTGCTACAGTAGTTGGTTAGACCCGTCAGTCACAGGCTTAATCTGTTTAACAAAAGACTGTGTAGCCACATTCTTGGTGACATTCTAGGTGTTTTTAGTGTGCGCAACAGAATTTTCCAAATCTTGTTTCATTTTGCAGTTCATTTTTTTTTAAAAGCTCACAAGTTTTTAGTTTATAGAGCAAATTTGTCTCCCATTCAACAGTTCATACATATTTTGTTTTGTGACATTAACTGCAATTCCCACAGTGTTAACAGCACTCTTCCTTGTTTCCTTTTTTTCCTATGCATTACTGCCTTCTGAGCTTTCTCCCTGCGCAAATGCTGCTCTTCTAACCACGTGTGGTTGATTGTTCAAAGGAGTGCATCTACCTGCTGTAATTGTACCACTTGGCGGCTTGTCTATTGTTTGGGTGAGAGTTAAGCCACAGAGTGAGTTCAATTCTTATTTAAATACTGTATTTGGATGGCTTTAAGAAATAGAAATTTATTTTCTCAAAGTTTAGGGTCCAGAAGTCCAAATTCAGGGCGCTGACTCTAGGGGAAGTCTTTCTCTCCGTGTTGGCTCGAGGGGAGGGTCCTTTCTCTTCAGCTTCTGCTGGTCAGCAATCTTGAAGTGGCTCGGCATCTCTCATCCACATCTCTGCTCTGCCTGCTTAATCTCCTTTTTATGTCAAAAGAGAGACTCAAGATACACCCTGCACTAACTCTGCCTTGTTAACAAAGACAACCGTAGGATTTACAACATATATTTTTTAGGGGAAACAATTTAATCCACAATGTGTACAGCATATTTACAATAGCTGTTTTAACACCCTTACCTACTAATTTTATCATATGTGTAATTTTTGGGTCTGTTTCTATTGTTAGGATTTTCCCCCTCATTAGGGATAGCATCTTCCTGCTTCTTTGTGTGTCTTGTACTTTTTCATGGGCTAGTGGGCACTGAGAATTTTACATTTTGTGTGGTGGCTTTCTTTTTCTTTTTTGCATTCCCTGCTTTATTTTTAAGTGTTCTGGGACAAAGTTAGGAGCTCTGGTGGCATAGTGCCTAAGGCACTGCTAATCAGAAGACTGGCAGTTCAAACCCACCAGCCACTCCTCGGAAGGAAGATCAGTCAATCTACTTCCATAGTGATACCACCTTGGAAACCCAAGGAGGGGTGGCTATGAGTCAGATCTGACTTGATGGCAATGAGTTTGGTTTCTTGGTTTGGTTTATAGGCACTGAAATTTGAATTTCATATAATTTTCATATGATATCTCACAGATTATTCTTTTTTATTTAGTTTCACCCATTTAAAAATGTAAGAACCATTCTTAGCTCATAAACCATACAAAAACAGATGAGGGGCTAGATTTGGCCTGTTGTTGTTGTTGTTATGTGTCATCAAGTCAGACCCGACTCATAGCGACCCCTCCTTGGGTTTCCAAGGCAGTATCACTACGGAAGTAGACTGCCCCTAAGGACTGTAATTTGCTAATCCCTGCTCAAACAGATTGAACTGTTTCTAATTAACTGTGTCCCAAAAAACCAAAACCAAACTCACTGCCATCAGGTTGGATCCAACTCATAGTGACCCCTCCTTGGGTTACCACCACCAGCCTCCTGCTTAGCAGTGAAGTGCCTTAGACACTACGCCATGAGAGCCCAAAGGGAAAGCCTCCCTGGAGGTGTCGGACATTGAACCCGCAGCCTCATACATGCAAAGCATGTGCTCTACCACTGAGCTACATATATTTTGCCTACATAATCCTTAATATTGCAACTACTGAATTTTTTCTTTAGTTCTTTCAGCTTGAGAAATCCCAATTGTATTATTCTCTTTTGGTCTTCTAACACCAGGTCTCTGCACATCTCATTATAATACTTTGTCTTCTTGAGCTGCCCTTTGAAATCATTTGTTCAGCTCTTACTTCATCATTTCTTCCATTTACTTTAGCTACTGTATGTTCAAGAGAAGTTTCAGAGTTCCAGGTTAGTAAAAGCAAAGATGTAATTTTTCCCCCTTACCAAATTCTTGGAGCTCCTGAATTTTATCCACAGTCCCTTAGAGGTCCATGGACCCCAAGTAAAAGCTCTTGTACTAAGGTGCAAAATGTCAGGGCATTTCTTGTTATTGGCCTGCAGCATTAATACACTTCATCTCCTATGTATCCCAATTCTTCACAGCATAGCATGCTTAGGCTTGTTTTCGCTCCTGTCCAGTTCTCCGGACTAGTCAGACTCCCTGTTGTTTGTGAACTGTGATGAGCAGAACTAGCTGAGAATGCAACTCAGGGCCACATTTAGAGTCTGATGGCAGCAGTCTCCTGTGACTCCGTAACACCCAGTAGCAGGCTGACTTCCTTTATTAACACCTGGCACTTAGGGTTATTAGTGTTCTCTTACGACTAAAGACAATCCTTAGGCTATTCTTTTCATAACTGTAGCTTTTCTTCCTCACCAATTCTCTATTTGTTCATTAAAAAAAAAATCCCCATGAAATGTTTCTTTCTTTGATCATCATTGTCTGTGACCCTGCTATGGTGTTATTATTAGTTGCTATTGAATGGCCTCCAACTCTGGGCAACCCCATGCACAGCAGCAGGAAATGCCTGGTCCCGGGTCACCTTCATGCTCACTGGTACGTTTGACTCCATTGGTGTAGCTATTGTGTCAGTCACCTCACTGAGGGCATCCCCATTCTGCCATCCACTGGATGGATGATCACCGCATCAATTCTTCAGGCCTTAACTGGCACTCTTCTCAATGGCATGATGAGCTGAGAGAGGAACCGGCCAAGGTTTTCACTCTGTTCTGTTTCTTTAAAATAAAAGCAGCTCATTAGAATTATTGACTACCCTTAGTTATCACTGCATCTAAAATTAATATACAATTTAGAGGTAAAGAAATAGAAACAGGCCCAGCCTCCACAACCCTGAGGCCAGAGCTAGACGGTGCCCAGCGACCACGACTGATCACTCTCAAAGGGATCACAAGAGGAGGTCCTGGACAGAAGGGGAGAAAAATACAGAACAAATTAGAAAATCATAAAAAAGACCAGGCTTACCGGTCTGATAGAGACTAACGGAATCTCTGAGACTTTGGCTCTAAGAGCCAAAGACAGCCTTCAAGCCTGGAATTGAATTCACCCATGGCTCAACTTTCAGCCAAAGAGTAGACAGACCTAGAAGGGAGCAGTAACACCAGGGAGGTACACATTCCTTTAACAATCAACTATATGAGATCAAAAGGGCAGGATCTGGCCAGGGCTTAAGCTCAGAAGGCAGGGAAGGATAAGAAAGAAGGATTCATTGAAGCACGAAACATAGGGAGGAAGCGGGAAGTGTGCTGTTACACTGTAGGAATTGTAATCAATGTCACAAAACAAAATGTGTATGAATTGTTGAATGGAAAACCAATTTGTCCTGTAAACCTTCACTCAATGATAATCCAAACCAAAATCAACCTCATTGCTGTCGAGTCGATCCGACTCATACCGGCCCCTCCTTGGATTTCCAAGGTGGTACCTCTATGGAAGTAGATTGTCCAATCATCCTTCTGAGGAGTGGCTGGTGGGTTTGAACCACAAGCCTGGTTAGCAGTCAAATGCCTTAGGCACTGCACCACCAGAGCTCCTCCAAATTATAATACAAAGTTAAAAAAAACACCTCAACCCAAAAGCCCCCAAAATCAGAAGAAGAGCAGCAAAAAAAAAAAAAAAAAAAAAAAAAAACAAGAAGAAAAGAAAACACAAGAAATAGAAATAGGTAAAATTAAATTGGTGCCCTGGCAGAGCAATGGCTAAGTGCTTGGCTGCTAACCGACAGGTTGGTGGTTTGAACCCACCCACTGGCTCCACAGGAGAAAAGACTTGACAACATGCCAGGATTATAGCCTAGGAAATCCAATGGGCAGTTCTATTCTATCATATAGGCTCCCAATGAGTTGGAATCAACTCGACAGCACACAATAACTAATGTCTAGTGAGGTTTTCAAATGTCACTCATGGGACCTTGGGATAATCTTGGACAGGACTTTGGGGCTGCCACGGGAAGTGGGGAGCTCTATGTGGGGGTGGGCACGTGGAACACCGACCTACCCTTCAAGTAGAACTCTTTCTCTTTTAGTAGTCTTATAATATTGGGTTTCTTGGTTAAGATAAATACAATTTCACATGAAGAAAAGTTTCCCCTGTTTAGAAATGCATGCTACTGAAGTTTAATACAGTAAAACCCACAAAAGCCAGAACCTGTGTATGGTGGAAACCTGTCCAAGAAAGGAAAGTCAAACACTTTCCCACCGTAACAAGTGGTAAGTCTGCACCCTGTCAAAGTGGAAAACTTGCCACACCTGGAAAGACAAGGAAGTCCCATCTCTGTGAGAGTTCCAGCGCTCACAGGTTTCACTGTACAATAAGCCAGACTGATAGTGGCCGCCCAATGGTTAACATGGAAAGATGAAAATAAAACTATGTATGAAACTTCAAATTCTTCAGTTGGGTAGACAAATTTATGAGACATATTTTGTGAAGGCTAAAGAAGGAATGAACTTCATAGGCTACTGTGAACTATACCCTTTTCACAGTGGAATGGCGTTTTGCATTTTTCTAACCAGTATCTGCAGAAATATTCTGGAATTCTCTGTAGAAAGAGCTGGGAGAAATGCAAATCAAACCTTGGGTAAGCATTTCATGCTCACCCTTATCTGTTTAGGAAATGAAGTCTTTCACAAAAGAACCACATTCCATGAAAAGAATGTTTGTTTTGGCTTAAACATAATCTTTTCTTTAGGAAAGTATGATTCATATTAAAGCATCCTAGGAAATCCAAAATCATTTACTTTGTAGACTGACTTATGTAGAATGTCCTAATATCTTCTGAAGTACATGGCAATGCTTGCAAAGTTAATCCTGTTGTTTGATGCTGTGCTTTTACTTAAATACACCTACTCCTTACTCAACGACCACCGTGTTATCTGACATTTCACATTTACAACAAAAGTAAAAAATCTATCAGCCAATTATTTGTGCATTAATGACATATATCTGGCAGAAACGAACAGGCGTAACTGACAAGCCCAACACTGCCTGCGACGGTCAAGGTCACGTGTTAACTTGGCTGACCATGGATCTCAGTGGTCTGGCAGTTATGGAGTGGTGTGGTCATCCTGCATTTTGTGACCTGATGTGGTCATCCTCCATTTTTGCCTAGTGCCAATTCTGCATAATGACCTGGTCTTTGGAGCCTAACCATGTCTGTAAGTGAGGAGTGGGTGTACATGCTATTATTCCACAGGCTTCACTGTTTACTAGATGCTGAATCTAGTCATTTTGATTTTGCATACATATATCTGTCTGTATATATGTATGCTTTTTTCTTTACAAAATGTGTCTCTAAATATATTTTATTAAAAGTATCAATAGTTTAAATAAATCAGTAGGGTAGGTGATAACATGGAATTAAGAACCCTGACTCTGGGACCAGACTACTCAACTTCTAATTCCAGCTCAGCTACTTAACTTACGAGCTCTATGACTTCTGAAGGGTCACCTGACTTCCCTGAGCTTTGCTTTCCATATGTGTTAAGTGTTAAGCTGTGCTTCCTTCATAGGGCTGTGAAGATTGTAGATGCTGATCCATATGTGAATATGTGGACTAGCACCTGCTATACAGTAAATGCTCCATAAATACTACTTCTTACCAGCCATTCCTAGTTTCCCAGTGTAGTCAGGCTACGCTCCATTCAGTTAATGAAATACTCTCGTGGATAAGAAGCTGCTGGTGACTATTAATAGATTAACTTTACCCAGACTATAATCAAATACATTCAATTGGAAGCCCTGCTGACCTAAGTACACAGACTTTCAGGGCAGAAAGAACCTTAGAGAGCGTGTTGTTTGGTGCCCTTCTTTGGTGGCTAAAGACATCGAGGTCCAGACCGATGGGAGAACACAGAGAGTCACTGAGCGAGGCAGGATGTGGCTGCCTCACAGGGCACTTCAGGCTCTTGGAAGGCTACAGTTAAGTGCCCACGATGGGCATCAACCGTCTGCACTGAGACGCCTGTTGCTGGAGCATTCCCTGCCCTTGAGAATGAGAAACAAGATCATCTGCACGTTCAGGACGGTCAATAAGCAATGTCAATATAGGTAAGGAAGCTGGTTTTCCTTTAGAACCAGAGTGCTATTCTTTACTACACTGATACAAAATGCTTATAATTGGTGTGTGTGGGGGGCTCTATATGCTTCTGTTTCAAGTATCATTTGAAAGACGCTGTTCAGTTAAAGATATAATAAAAACAATCTCAAGGATTAGAAACAGAAAAGCCCAGCAGGTCCAATCCTGCATCATCGGAACAATCTCCATGCCCAGACCAGTAAGGCAGACACGGTGCAGACAGTCAAGGTTTTATTTCAAATTACGGAACACTTAGAAACAAACACTGTGATACACCTGAGGCTTTGTTGTGGACCTTAGAAAAACGTTTTCAGTTATACTTCAAATCCTTGAGTTGCACCCCAAACAGAGCACGTCACGCAGCCAATCCTAACTGCTGGGAGAGGTGGGCTCAGCCGACTGCTGAGGTGGGAGGTGGGCTGCAGACTCCCCACGGTGGCGTCCTCCTACTCCGAGTGGCGGCTTCGTTTCTTGTGGCCTTCAATCGCCCTTCTGAGTGCTTCATCCTGGACCAGATCCGACATTCGCACATCTGTGTGGCTGCAGCCGATTTTGGGGCAACTGTGAGGGACAAAGACAAGTCAGTCTGCTTCAGTTCAATGCTTTTGGCATGGATGTCTTTCATGTTTGAGTATTTACATGTTAACAAAATGGAGCCCTGGTGGAGCAAGTTAAGTGCTTGGCTGCTGACAGAAAGGTAGGTGATTCAAACCCCCTCAGGGGGGAAAGGCCTGGCCATCTGATCTCTAAAGATCACAGCCAGCAAACCCCCTGGGCCAGTTCTGCTCTGCCAAGTGGGGTCGCCGTGAGCTGAAAACCAACTCAATAGCTCCTAACCTAATCTGTTAACCAAAAGGGGTATGTTTTAAAGGCCAGTGTTCATTCACTGGCTCACCGAGTGCCAACCTGAACAAGTCACTGCCCAGCGGCTGGGGACACAGCAGCGTCACTCATGTGGCTTCCTTTCAGATCGGGAGACTCACTGAGTGACCACTTTGATCCATGCTGCACTTTCCGGTCACATTAGGTGCTATGAAGAAATGAAGCAGAGTCAAGCAAGAGAGTTGGGGTGGAGGCTTTTCTAGCTGGGGCAGAGCCTGAGAGGAGGGAGCGAATGAGCGGTGAGTGTGGCCCGGCTAGGAGTCCCTGGGTGGTACAAACGGTTAATGTGCTGCTACATGACAGGCGGGCAGACTCAGCTCACCCGGAGGCCCCTCAGAAGAAAGGCCTGGGGATCTACTCCTGAAAAACCAGCCAATGAAAGCTCCACGAGCGCAGTGCTACTCTGACACGTGTAGGCTGCCCCGAGCTGGTCCTGACTGTTGGCGGTGACTGGTATAGAACAGTGGCCCAGGTGAGGCAGTAGTCAGGGTGACAGCTGGCAGACGCAGCAGTCTGGCGCACTGCATCAAAGGGAGGGCACTTGGAGATGGCGCCGGAGGGTGAGTGGGACTCTGGAATTTATTGTAAACATGGTGAGGAAACACTGCAGGGTTCTGAGAGAGGGGAAGGAGGTGATTTAGTTTACATTTAAAGAACATCACTCCAGGCACTCACTCACTGGAGAGCACAAGGTAGGGGCAAGAGCAGAGGCAGGGAGAAGAGTGAGGAGAAGCCTGCAGAAAGGCAGCTTGGATGGGGTGGCAGCTGTGATCACTCAGGATACGTCTGAGAGTGGACCCTACAGGACCTGCTGATGGTTTGGATATGGCGGGCAATAGAGAGAGAAGAGTCGAGCTTTATTCAAATGGTTTGGACTGAGCAAAAGGGCAAATGGGGGTGCTCTTGACTGCAATGGGGAGCAACGTGTGGACCTGACAGCCTTCCTGTGAGCAGCTGGAGGGATTCAGTGTCATGATTTAAATGTGCTCCATCTGAAATGGCCACTAGACCTCCCAGTAGAGAGACTGAGTGGGCCAAGGGTACTAGATGAAAGGCCATGGCAGAATAAACCAGTGTGTGAGTCATCCGGACACAAGAGGAACTTTGCGACGCCACTCCGTTTACATGTGATCTCCTCTGAAGATGCTCCATTGGAATAAGTCATCTGATTTCTTCTCAACGTGAACCAGAGGAGAGCACCCACATTTTGGAGTCAAGATGACCTCAGTCTGAATTGCATCTCTACCATTTCCTTCTAGTTATGAGACCACGGGCAACTCACTTTCCCGTTCTGAGCCTCCAACCTCTCAGATTTAAAATGCGGGGAGAATCCCTGTGGCCCAGGGTTACAGGCCACACAGAGCCCTGGCAACGCTTCTTCCCTGCATTACCTCCTATGACCATCATTTGTTGAGGTGGCCCCGATTCATGGTGACCTGATCACAAAGGAACGACTGTGGACCAGACTGTTGTGATCCATACAGTTTTCACTGGCTGATGTTCAGAAGTAGATTGCCAAGTCTTTCTTCCTAGCCTGTCTCAGTCTGGAAGCTCTGGTGAAATCTGTTCAGCATCATAGCAACATTTAAGCCTCCACTGGTGATGGGCGGTGCTGTCCAGGAGTGCATTGGTTGGGAATAGGACCTGCGTCTCCTGCATGGAAGGTGAGAATTCTACCTCTAAACCCCTACTGTCCTCGTGCCCAACCTGACACTTACGCAGACACATTCATGCATCCATTCAGCCCTTCTCTGTGATTGACCCTGTCCTGGGATCTAAGCATACAATTGTGAGCTCAAGGTCCAGTGACTTGAGACAGCTTTCCAAAAACCACAGGCATATTAGGACCAAAAGTAACAAACAGAACAAAAAACAAAAACCTCAGGGGAAAAAAGAGTTGATCACAGCAATAAAAGTTCAACAGGAAAGAGAAACTTGTCTTGGCCTTCATCTCTGGATCAAGGAATCTTCATATATTAGAGGGCATTAAGCAATGTACTGAATAGTGTGCTTGACAGCAATGTTTATTTCTTAGACGCTGAAATGCTCCTCAGGTGGCAAGGGACGTGTTACACCAGTGAGAGAGAGACAAGTACATGAAGGAGGACCAGGGCAACTTGGCCCAGGTGTACCTCGTTCTGACGACTTGCCTTTGTATTAGGGGAAAGCTTGGAGTCACTTGAGGGAAGTTTCCCCCTAGTTTAAACCTCTCTATTTTTCCCTAGCCTGTCCCCCTACACCCTGGAAGCTCACAGTGAATAATTTCCTTAACTATGACATTATGAAGAGGATCTGGACACTGTCATGGCTCAAGGCAGGCAATTTTCATCACTTAAACTCTTATGAGATGAAAATGCACCTCCAGGTTGGTGGCCAGGATGACAAGTGCTGGGATGAGTCTCACTTGATACATCAACCCACTGACCAGTACGCCTGGCTGCCAGTCTGCTCCACAGAGCAAAGTCTCCACTTCTGAGAGCAGACAGTGAACAAGCCGGACAGGGAAAGTGGAGAGTAAGGTGCAGGCATTCCTTGGTGATGCGGCTGGTCCTAGTCAGCAATGCAGTGTTCCGAGAATGGCTCAGCAACAGGTGCTCCCTCAGCTGCAGAGCAGGTGCACACTCTCACTTCCATGAGACGGAGCCCAGGGTGATCCGTGTCAAGTAAAGAGGACTGAGCTCACTTGGGGACAAACTCAGGGGACATAGGCATTAGCCAGACAGCCCTCCCCAGGGGGGCCAGATGGCCTGATGGCAAAAACAGAGACTCAAGATGAAAAAAGTCATGGAAGCAAACCTGCTGGCTGTGACCTCCAGGCAAGTGACTTAATTCTCTGTGCCTCAGGTTCTTCTTCTATAAAAATGAAGGCAGAGCACAGAGTTGTCATGAGAAATAGGAGGGACGATGTGTGTATGTGAGCTTCAGTAGCATAGTGCCTAAGGCACTTGACTGCTAAACAGGAGGCTGGTGGTTCAAACCCACCAGCCAATCCTTAGAAGGAAGGTGGGGCAATCTACTTCCATAGTGATACTGCCTCGGAAACCCAAGGAGGGGTCGCTATGCGTCGGGCCTGACTCGATGGCACATAACAACAACAACAACAACAACAACGTGTGTGGAGGGCTGAATAATTCGGCTCGGGTGCTGCAATACACCAGGTTCTGCTTCAGCCACGGCTTCTGCTCCTCAGAGACTGGTGGAGAAGAGTCAGCCCCATCCGGTAACGCCGGTGTGACATGCAGACACTGACAATGTGCAGGGCACCACGGGAGCATGCAGGAGGACGTATAATCAAGAACGGATGGTATTGAAAGAAGTCCAGGCTGCCCTGAAGGAACTGGTGAAAAACAAGGCTTCAGGAATTGACAGGAAACCCACTGAGATGTTTCAACAAACGGATGCAGTGCTGGAAGCGCTCACTTATGCCAAGAAATTTGCAAGACTAACTGGCCAGTGTCCTCTGAGAGATCCATCCGTATTTGTGACTGACCATTCCAATGAAAGGGGATCCAACAGAGTGTGGAAATTATAGAACCATATCATTAATATCACACACAAGTAAAACTTTGTTGAAAATAACTGAAAAATAGTCACAGCAGTATATTGACAGGAAACTAACAGAAATCCAAGCTGGATTCAAAAGAGGACATGGAATGAGGGATATCATTGCTGACATCAGAGGGATTTTGGCTGAAAGCAAATACCAGAATGATGTTTACCTGTGTTTTATTGACCAGGCAAAAACATTCAACTGTGTGGATCATAACAAATTATGGATAACACAGCAAAGAATGGGAATTCCAGAACATTTAATTGTGCTCATGAGGAACCTGTATATAGACCAAGAGGCAGTCATTTGAACAGAGCAAAGGGGGACACTGTGTGGTAGTTCAGTTTGTGTGTCAACTTGGCTGGGCCTGGTTGAGTGGCTGGGCAGCTGGATGGAGTATTCCCCATGATGAGACTGGTAATCAACTCCATGGTGGAATCTACTTTGAGCAGCTGAGTAGCTGCTTTGGGTATGTGGTCTGCTTCCCGTATGTAAGCAGCAGCTTTGGGAATGGTCTCTAGCTTATGGCACACTTGAACCCTGCATGTAGCCGTGTCGTTGTTCAGCAGCCTGCCATGCTCTGCCTACCTTGGGACTTACAGTGGACTTAAATTAATGGCCTGCTGTGTGGTTTGGTAATATCAAGACTGTACCTTATTACTTGTCAACCTTGGGCTTGTCAGCCTCTGCAGCCAGCAGCTGAGTGAAGAAAAGCCTCCAGCTTCAGTGGGCCAGGAGCAGGAGGCAAAGCTGAAGCCTAAGGTTGAGGGGCTTTCACCCAGCCCCTAGAGCCTGGCACTTTGAACTCAGACTTAAAGCCTCTGAACTGTAAGAGAATAAACTCCTGTTTGTTAGGGTCATCCCATTTGTGGTATATTCTTGTCAGAGTGGCACTAGGTAAACAGAACACATCGAATGGTTTAAAATCAGGAAAGGAGTGCATCAAGGTCATATCCTTTCACCACAGTTATTCAATCTGTATGCTAAGCTAATAATCTGAGAAGCTGGACTATTAGAAGAATGTGGTATCAGGATTGGAGGAAGACTCATTAACAACCTGCAATAGGCAGATGACACAACCTTGCTTGCTGAGAGTGAAGACTTGAAGCACTTACTGATGAAGAGTAAAGACTACAGCCTTCAGTGTGGATTACACCTCAACATGAAGAAAACAAAAATCCTCCCAACTGGACCAATCAACAACATCACGATAAATGGAGAAAAGATTGAAGTTGTCAGGGATTTCATTTTCCTTGGATCCATAATCAATGCCCATGGAAGCAGCAGTCAAGACATCAGAAGATGTATTGCACTGGGCAAATCTGCTGCAAAAGATCTCTTCAAAGTGTTAAAGAGCAAAGATATCACTTTGAAGACTAAGGTGCACCTGATACAAGCCATGGTATTTCCGACAGCCTCAATGATAGTGAATAAGGAAGACCACAGAAGAACTGATGCATTTGAATTGTAATGTTGGCTGAGAATACTGAAAATACCATTGACTGCCAGAAGAATAAGCAAATTTGTCTTGGAAGACAGACACCCAGAATATTCTTTAGAGGCAAGAATGGCCAGACTTTGTCTCACATACTTTGGTCATGTTGTCAGAAGGACCCAGTCCCTGGAGAAAGATGTCAAGCTTGGTAAAGTACAGGGTCAGTGAAAAAGGGGAAGGCCCTCAACGCGATGCACTGACACTGTGGCTGCAACAACGGGCTCAAGCATAGCGAGGACTGTGAGGCTGGCGCCAGACCGGGTGATGTTTCCTTCTGTTGGACGCGGGGTCCCTATGAGGTGGAAGAGACTCAATGGCACCTAAGAACAACAAAAGTGGGTTCCGGGAAGGCTTCCTGGAGGAGACAGTGATACAGGGGCTGGGTGAGAACTCTGTTTCTCACCACATGACAAATAAAGAAAGAAAAGTTTTTAAACTCAAAAGACTCAGAACAGGCCCTAATGCCATGACGCTGACTCAGGGACTCCTCCCCTGGAGGAGTGACCCTTTAGACAGCATGAGGGCATTCATCCCCGGGATGTCCTGGGCAGCAAGTCAGTGGTGGTGACAGCTAATCTGAAGCTCTAGCCTCATCGCCGTGCAGAAGTCAGACCTGCAGGCCTCGGAGGAGAGCCCGGGTCTTGAACTCAGGTCACTGACAGGGACATCCATTTTACCACAGCAGAGAGCAAGCACAGAAGTGTCCCCTGAGTATAGGCCACTTGGGTGTCAGGGGTCCCAGAAGGTTTGGGGGGACCTTGGCCTCAGCAGCACCTCAAAAGGTACAAGATTCTGTGTCTGATGAGTCCCTAAGTCTGGGGCCCAAGAATTCCAAAGTCCAAGCCACTAGCTCTGGAAAAGTCTGCAGATACCTCAGGAAATCTGAGTGGGATGGATTCTCATCATACCTAAATGCAGAGAGGAACTCTATCCCCCACGCTCTGAGTCTAAAACAATGTGTCACTAAGCAGTGTAAGTCATCCTACCACTAATGGTCTCGACCGTGACAAACTCACTGCTGTTTGTTCAGGGCTTGGTAGTTCACAAAGAGCCTTCTCACACCTTTGCTTCTGTTGCCCAGAAGTTGGCTGGTATGGGATTCCCCACTACTCCTTGGGTCCCTGAAATTCTGTGAGATCTTGTTCTCATCTCCTCTTTATAGAGGGAGAAACTGAGGCTCTGAGAAGTTAAATGACTTGTTGGTAACATAAGGACTAAGAGCTCAATGGCAGACTTCTGCTATTCAGCAATACAGTCCCTCTATTCATTTTATTCCACATGCTCTTAAATACCACTGTCTGGTAAGTACAGTTCCTGTTACTAAACAAAAAAGGAAAGAAGTGGCTGTGGTAAAACTGGATGTATTTTTGTTAGTAAGGAAATCATTAGACGGCTTTATTAGGAAGATAATACATAGCTTTAAGAAGAGATGTATTTTAGGAAATTAAGTGCCGTATTTCATTAGGGCTGAAGTCCCAACAATTTTATTTGGATTCCAGGCAGGGCAGTGAGGTCTTCTTGGGGCTGGACATGCACAGTCCAATTCAGTCAGTGCCCAGTAACACAATGTGCCTATGACTCCAGTCTGACAAAACATAACTGGAACAATCTAGGTGGAAGAAGTGAGATTCTCAAACGGGATGTGTCACTGGCATCTTTAAAGCAAGGGCACCCAGAACTGCTCATCAGCCAAACATGCATCATGGGGATGACAGCACTCTGTGCTTACACAGGGACCTCTGGAGGCGCTGCTGAAGAGACCCTGAATTTTAATCTGTCACCAAATGCCCCTTGTCTTCAGGACCCTGTCCAGCACTCCCTGCTCCCTGACTGGCTCCCCTGACACTCAACTCTTCTTTTTCCCGGCTATGTCTTAGATGGCTTTCTTGGGGTCTTCTTCCTCTGATGACCTCTTTAATTAATAAACAAAATGCTTTCTGAGGGTCTGTATCAGGCCCTGTGTTAGGTGCTGAGGCATTACAGCAGCGCTAGACCCTGACCCAGCAGAGCTCAGAGACAACCTGAGGTTCAATTCTTGCTGCCCCCACCCCTTGGTGATGGCATCCATTCTACAGCTGCGTCTGTGACGGCAGGAGGGGGAGTGTGACTCCTCTGTACTGATAATGTCACAGTCAGCATGTCTAGCTAGAGCTCAAAACCCCACATTTTCTATGCCTCAAACTTAGCATGGCCCAAATCGAGTCCCTCATAGACTTCTTAACTGTCTTTCCTGATGCCCTCTCTGTGGGCTAATGACCCCACCCATCTTCTAGACGCACAGATTAGAAATTTTGGTCATCCTTCACTTCTTCCTCCCTCCAACATGCAGTCAACTGTACCTTTACAATCACCTCATCTTCAGTCCCTTCTCCCATGACTGTTCCCTCAGCCCAGGCCCTTATTACCTCATTAAAAAGGCCGAGGTCTTTCCAACCCATCCCCTGCAAAGCTACAGGAGGAGTAACTCCTCAACCCCAGGTTGGCTCACCTTGCTCCCAACAAGGTTCTCCCCTGCTTGTAGAGTGAGTGGTGGTGGTGGTGGTGGTGGTGATGATGAATATGATAATGACAGTGGTGGCATAATGTCTCCTGAGCCTTACTGTGTACCAAGACCTGCTTTGCACATATCTTATTTAAACCTCAAATGCATCAATGAGGCAAGTACGACTAATTATCAATTTATAGGTGAGGGAACTAAGAAAATCCAAACTCTTCACTATGACATTTAAGCTCCTCTACAATGAATTGTTAGGAGCTCAGGTAGCACAGTGGTCAAGGCATTTGGCTGCTAATCAAGAGGTTGGTGGTTCAAACCCACTAGCTACTCCATGAGAGAAAGATGAGGTAGTCCGCTTCTGTAAAGATTTACAGCCTTGGAAACCCTATAGGGCAGTTCTACTCTGTCCTACAGGGTGGCTATGGGTTAGAATCAACTCAATGGCACTGGGTTTGTTTTTCTGGTTTTATAATGAACTGTTACATGTCTTTCCTATTCTTTTTGCCCAGAGTGTCCTTCCATTCCCCTTCTAATACATAGTAAGTGCCACTACTATACACCAAGAAGAACAGGGCCAAATGGCAGAGCCTCTTGGCTAGCAGGCTCCTCTCCACCATTCTCTGAACTCCTTCCCACTCTCCCAGGTCCAGTGGAGATACTACCTTCTTTGTAAACCACACAGACCTCGTCCATCAGCTTCCTAGGTATTACAATTCAGCTGAGGGAGTCCTTCTGTTGCACACAGGGTCGCTGTGAGTCGGAGCCAATTCAATGGCACCTAACAACAACAACAAAGGGAACCTGTGGAATTTCAGACACTGAAGTATGGAAAGTGGGAGAGGAAGAAACCACCCAGACTTCTCTGAACGACAAATGTGCTCAAGTGTTTCAAACATTGTACAAATCAGAGAGGCCAAGTCCACTAGAAAGGCCAAGGGTGTCATTAAGAAGACTTATTTCCATGTGAAACCTGTTCCGTGAGGAGCTCCCCCCCTTTGGGGACGTGTAGGGAGAAACAGCTCTGCCCTTTTCAAACCTAACCCTAGGAGAGTATCACAAACTTTAAGAAAGGAAAGCTGTGAAAAAGAGCTCGCTGGGAAAACCTATTCTTAGTAATTATGTTAAATGCAATTTTTTGATTATCAGGGAATGAATGCATAAAAAATTTAGTAGAGAAAGGGCACCTTTGAAACTCCGAAACTAAGAAAATTATATTCCAGGGTAAAATGGTATATTCACTAGGGATGGGTGATACCTCAACTCTAAGTTAGAAACTCAAAACAGGTAAAATGTACTTGAACAATAGTCTCAATTTTGTAACCATGAGGTCCTTCCTCCAGAATAAACACGGCAGATTGCTTACTTAATGGCCATCCAGATATCTAGAGTCTCATATACCCTGTCTCTAAGTGCACACCCCAATGAGGAGTGATGGGGAATTCCAACTCTAGGTCTGGACCAGCAAATTTCTGAGTGATGGAGAAGCAAACCACACATCAAAGGGACTGTTATCAGAAGTATACTGAGAACTGGTCACACCTGCAATTCCATTCCTGTGACAAATGAGTGATAACAACATGAGAAATGCCAAACTGAGTCAGAGTCAGCCTAGCCAACCCAGCGTTCTATGTTCGACAAGTCATATTATAGGAAACTAAGCCACAGTCCTAACAACAACAAAAAATGTGTGTATGTGTGTGTATTTATATGTATATCATAAACAATATATATGTTATATACATATTATAAACAAAAAATAAACCCAAGCTATGGAGTTGATTCTAACTTATAATGACCCTACAGGACGGAGGAGAACTGCCCATGGGGTTTCTAAGGTGGAAAATCTTTACAGAACCAGACTGTCTCATCTTTCTCTCACGGAACAGCTAGTGGGTTTGAACCGATGACCTTTTGGTTAGCAGCCAAATGCTTTAACCACCACACCACCACAGTGTACATATATATAACTATGTTGTTTTTAGGTGCCATCAAGTCGCCTCCAACTCATCATGACGCTTGTACAACAGAATGAAACACTGCCCGGTCCTGTGCCAGCCTCACAATCCTTGCTACACCTGAGCCCATCATTGCAGCCACTGTGTCAGTCCATCTCATTGAGATCCTTCCCCTTTTACGCTGACCCTCTGCTTTGCTAAGCATGATATCCTTCCACCACTTGTCTGTCAGTCTGTCGTACTGTGGTGGCTTGCATGTTGCTGTGAGGCTTGAGGCTATGCCACCAATACTTCAAATACCAGCAGGGTCACCCATGGTGGACAGGCTTCAGCAGAGCTTCTAGACTAAGACAGATTCGGAAGAAGGAAGGGGCCATCCACCTCTCAAAGAATTGGCCAGTGAAAACTTTATGGAAAAAAAAAAAAATGTGTGTGTGTGTGTTACACACACACACCCACCAAAAACCAAACTAAACTCATTGTTCCGACTCATAGCGACCCCTCCTTGGGTTTCCGAGATGGCATCTCTATGGAAATAAATTGCCCAGTCTTCCTTCCGAACCACCAGCCTTCTGGTTAGCAGTCAAATGCCTTAGACACAACACCACCAGAGCTCCCGTGTGTGTGTGTGTGTGTGTGTGTGTGTACACACACACAGAAGAAAAATCTCCCAAACATTCCAATTTTTTAAAATTAATCTCTCACTGATTATCCATGAATTTATTATTTAAGCCTTTTGGGAAGTTATTTAAATAATTAAAAATATGAAAGTTTTCCCCTGAGAGATCTTGACCATCAAGACCGTCAGTGGTGGCTTTTTGGAATGTTTACTTAATAATACTTATAAAACAAATTACCTGTTGCAGGAAGCAGGCAAATTCACCACTCCCCATTTTGGTCATGTAAATGAAAGCAGGAAAAAGAAATCCTTAGTGGCACAGTTCTCCTTTCTTTCCCCCAGGCTCTTTTTAAATAGTATGAATTCATAAAAATTTCTGTTTTCTAATGATTGAAACAAGGAGCCCTGGTGGTGCACTTGTTAAAGCATTCGGCTGCCAACCAAAAGCCAGTGGTTTGAACCCATCAGTTGCTCCATGGGAGAAAGAAGTGGCAGTCTGCTTCTATAACGACTGACAACGTTGAAAGCCCAGTGGGCAGTTCCACTCTGTCCTATAGGCTTGCTATGAATTGGAATGGACTGGATGGCAGTGGGTTTCCTGGTTTAATGGTTAAAACTCAGCCCAGTTCTTTCTTCTCTTTCTTTCAGGTGTGGTTGAATGGCTTGCTCTTTTGGCTTTTTCCTGAACCGATTACTAAGTTTTTCCTCATGTATTGTTTTCACAGAGTCAGTTTCCATGTTTACACTATTCGGGAGGAGAATGTCATTCAGGGGAGATGCTGAAGTCTCTTTTCCTCCAGCACTAACTCACCACTTCCGCTCAGCCACCACTGGGGAAGGCTCCACCCTCCTGCATCTACTCACCAGGCCTTTTTCTTCCTTCGGTGCTTGGACTCAATCATGCGAACAATGGCTTCCTCCTCATAGGTGTGGCCACACACTTTATTTTTCACTGGCTTCTTCATTTCCAGCTATAATCAAGGAGAGATTAGGCTTTCAGGAATGCTAATGATCAACTTCCAGTAACTTCTCCAAGTCTGCAGCTCTTTTTTCCTAGGCCTGGGCTTTCCGCGTTTAACTCCCCATTCTCCTGGCTTTGGATTATTGTTAGGGCAGAGGACCAGAGCAGAAATTGCAGGGAAACCAGTAACGTCACTTGGCCCATGGACATGAATTTATTCCTAGATCCTTAAGGGCATGGTTGGCTGTAAACTCTTTCCAGGCTAAGAAACTTCCTTGTATACTCTTCAACTCTCATCACTTTTCTTCCCTCCCCCCTTAACTCCAAACATGAAATCAAATCAGACGGCAAACAGGAATCCTTTGGCCTCTAAGAAGGGATTATTTTTTCTTTCAGAGGAAGCAAGAGGAAACGGTACCTGTGTGATGGGGCAGATGAAGTTGGTTTGACTTTGCGTCACAATCATATCTTCATCAACGCCTTCTGTTCCATCAGCCTCTCTGTCTGCTTGAAGGCCGTCTAGAGAAGAAAAGGAAAGGAAAGCTGTTAAGCCTGTTTGGTCTAACATTCCCCCAAAGATGAGAAGGAATGGAAGGAAGGAAGACCGACAGTTTCTCAGGGTTGGACCCACCAGCCGCTCTGTGGGAGAAAGATGAGGCAGTCTACTTACATAAAGATTTACAGCCTGGGAAACCCTACGGGGCAGTTCTATGAGTTGGAATAGACTTGGGGGTAGTGGTGTTTTCTATCTTTATGGCACTTGGATGTATTGACTCTTCTAATCTTCAAAGAATCCTGCAGGGTACATACGATTCTGCCCATTTTCAAAGTTACAGAGAAAATTTAATTGAGTATGGACACAAAACCAAAAACCAAACTCACTGCCATCAAGTAGATTCCAACTCAAAGTGACCCCCATTGAGTCTCTGAGGCTGTAAATCTTTATGAAAGTAGATTGCCCAGTCTTCCTTCTGCGGAGTGGCTGGTGGGCTTGAACCGCCAACCTTCAGGTTAGCAGTCAAATGCCTTAGGCACTACACCGCCAGAGCTCCTTGAACATGAACACTATCTGATACTGAAGTCCATGATTCCTTTCATTCCTTTTTACTTGCTCCTCACTGAGGAAAAAAAGATGACAGAAGACTTCCGAATGGGATAATGGGAATGGGTACTCCGTATGACAGCCTTTCTGTCTGGAGAAGGAAAGCTTGTTATTTCACACAGAAATAAAGATCTTCCAAAGGTCTTTAAAAGCAAGTGTTGATGGTGTAGCCCTTCCCTTCTCATGTTCCCTCCCTTGCTTTCTTCTCCTTTCCTTCTTTCTTAAAATATTATTAATAATAATATTATAAAAACCAAATCTACTGCCATCAGGTCAATTCTGACTCATAGTGACCCCCCACAGGGTTTCCAAGGTTGTAAATCTTTACAGAAGCAGACTGCCCCATCTTTCTCCCACAGAGTGGCTAGTGGGCTGGAACCACCAACCTTTTGGTTAGCAACCCATTGCCTTAACCGCAGTGTCACCAGAGCTCCTTAATAAAGGTATAGTCATTTAAAAATTGCTTTGTTTTTAATGTGGGAGAAGGAAACGCTTGTATCAAGTTTAGACCTTTTTTTAGTCCCATAGAATGGATGCTTTTGGGCCTCCACCCTGGCCAGATGGAGTGTTTGAAAAGAGACTGCTGGGGGTGGTGTAGTGCCTAAGGCATCTGACTGCTGACCAGAAGGCTGGAGGTTCAAACCCACCAGCCACTCCTCAGAAGAAAGGTTGGGCAATCTACTTTCTCTACTTCCACAGTGAGTAGTGATAACGCCTGGAAAACCCAAGGTGGGGTTGCTCTGAGTCGCATCTGACTTGGACAAGGCAGTAAAACTGCCTTTACAGCTTGAAGAGAATAATGGGGGAAACTGAGGACCACACACCTCTCATTCAAAGTCATAAGGTGAATTAATGGTTGAACCCAGGTGTGCTGGGTTAATTACTATTCAATTACTGTCAGTTTTTTTTTTCTTTTTTTGGGGGGTGTTGCACCTTTTGGTTTTAGCAGACTGGTGCTGTTTGTATGAGAGCTTGCTATCCTTTTTTAGGGAGATGTCCCCAAATCCGGCTCTAATTCCCTGGGGAAGGCAAGAGTGATGACCCGGAGCTTGGCACTACCCACGTTTACTCACTGGGCATTAAGATACTGTGCCTGAGGCCATCCAGCTTTCCAGGCAGCTACAAAAATGTTGAGACCTTGAAAAGCCTTTACTGGCTATAAAACTGGAGAACTACAAAACTGCTATTAGTAAATGTGAAAGGTCTACAGAATGGACTATGGAGTCAACTTCATTAACGTGGATTTGGTAATCAGAAATATTTCACTTGAAAGCAATACGGAGGCTGCATTTTGAGTTTTTTTTTAAGTACGCTATGAGAATTGTTGAAAAATTATCAGTAAATCAGTTATTTGTCATTAACCTACTTCCAAAGCAAAATTATACAAATATTTTCAAAAATTTTTGTCAGCAACACAAAGGTGGAGATGTCTGCCACGTTCATGTGCTTGCTATGATGTGGGGTGTGGCTTCTGGGACCATGTCTTCTAACCTAGACGGGCTTCCATGAGCCCCAGGGCTCTCGGTCTTCTTATCAACCCAGTGACTCCCTAGATGGCTTAGGAAGCTTGGACAGGAGCAACGAACGATGCCCAGGAGCAGGGCTGGGAGCCTTCCTGCCGCTTTGACCCTCTTTTCAAAGGCCCCTCCTGTGGGCTGCTGCAGCCGTCCCCGACTCTTCGCTATTCTAAAGAAAAAGATCTTTTGTAATTTCTTACAGGGTTTATTCTAGGACAGCTCTTGAGCTGATGGCAGATTTCTGACTGTACATATGACACTGTGGAATTCACCGGAAAATCTGTCAGATGAATAACAGAGTTCAGCCGATGCAGAAGACTGTGGGTTTGGTTTTTGTTTTCTATTTTTAAATCCCAAAAGGTGGAGGAGGCAAGACAGCACACCTCTGATGTAATGGCAGCCACTGGGAAGACTGAGTGGGGAGTCAAAGCACCAGCATCTGATGTCGAAAGAAGGAGGAAACCAAAGTGAGACTGCGCGGGCATGCCGGAGTGAGTAACAGCCACGGGCAGAGGCCCCAGAGAGACAGAAGCTGAAGAGCCAAGCTTCTCTAGACGCAGGACATTGCCTCACCCGAAACCTCTATTTATGGAACGCGACTCTGGCACCGTGATTCCACAGTGTACTAACAGAAGACCAAATCAGTGTCACACACACCAATGTAGCTGACCCACAGACACAATCCCACAAGTTTTTAAATTGAGCTTATTTCCGCCAAGCCTCTCTCTCACCTACATGAGGAAACTGATCCAAAGAAATGACAGGTTTGACACAAG
The DNA here is from genome assembly GCF_000298275.1 of Orycteropus afer afer. Taxonomy (NCBI): domain Eukaryota; kingdom Metazoa; phylum Chordata; class Mammalia; order Tubulidentata; family Orycteropodidae; genus Orycteropus; species Orycteropus afer. The sequence continues at coordinate 4,826,968 of NW_006921693.1, forward strand.
GCCCTGTAGGTATTTAATACGTAACCGTACTGCCCTGTTTTCCTGGCCTGGCTAATATGAACACTAAAACTCGTGGACTGGTTCTGATATCAAAAGCATTTCATTTAAAAGCAATACGCAGGCTTCCCCACCAGATTACCATTTCATTAGTAATTATAATACTCCCCTTTACTGCATGCTCTATAGCAGATACTGTTGTTGTTATGTGCCGTCCAGTCGGCCCCGACTCATAGCGACCCCACCTTGGGATGCCGAGGCGGTAGCACTACAGAAGTAGATTGCCCAACCTTCCTTCCGAGGAGTGGCTGGTAAGCACTATATGCATTATTTCACTTAATCCTCACAAAATACCTATGAAAAATTAATACGTTGTTATTCCCATTGTACAGGCAAGAACACTTAAGCTCCCACAATATTTTGAAGGCAAATGTAGAAAATACCTCTGTTATAATAATGAAATAATTAGAATTAAATTGGCTTAAACAAGGACCTCTGGTGGTGCACTGGTTAAGGCATTTGGCTGTTAACTAAAAGGCCAGTGGTTCAAACTCACCAGCTGCTCCATGGAAGAAAGATGAGGCAGTCTGCTTCCGTAAAGATTTACAGCTTTGGAAACCCAAAGAGGGTTGCTATGAGTCAGAATCAACTAGATGGCAGTGAGTATTTATTTATTTATTTTTGGAATCTTTATCAAAGAGACCACATTTTACTGATTATCATAAAGAAAAAAACAAGAAAACCAAACCAGTCATACTATTTTCTATAAACATACATGAGGTATGTTATTAGAAGTAAATGCCAGTGTCTTCCTCCCACCAGATGAGTGGGTCTCAGAGACCAGCATGTTATACTCAGATGCCTGGGCTCAGGGCCGCAAGCGCTGGGCTGAGGAGGGGAAGCTTGGCCAGGAATGAACGTTTACAGACAGCCATGGAGGATGGACTGGGATATGAGTTAAAACCAAACACCAAACCAAACTCCCTGCCATTGAGTTGTTTCAGACTCATAGCGACCCCCATTGGGTTTCCAAGGCGGTAAATCTTTATAGAAGTAGATTGCCCCATCTGCCTTCCACAGAGTGGCTGGTGGGTTTGAACTGCCCACCTTCCGGTTAGTAGTCAAATGCTTTAGGCATTGAGCCACCAGAGCTCCTTAAATGTGAGAATAAATGTGATTATTTTCTGATATAGTAAAATGAGCACCAAAAGGATTTCCAAAAGCCTCTAAACATGCCCTGGGGATGTAAAATTGGGGGTAACAAGATTGGATCTTGAGATATGATTTCATGGTTAGTCAGTTATGGCTGTTAGTGAATAGCTAAATAGCTGTTCCTTGGTCTTTCATTGTAGTCATCAGCTACTCAATCGCTCAAGCCCAGACCCTTGGAATCGTTCCTGGTTATTCCTTTCCCCTCATTCCTCATGTCCAATCCATCAGCAGGTTCTGGTGACTCTGGTTCCACATTCAGCCCTCTCTCGTCCTGCTACCAGACCTCAGTCCAAAGCACTGCAGCCCCTGCCCAGACTTCTGGAGTGGCCTCCTACTGGTATCCCTGCGTCGACCAGGGCCACATCCCTCCCACGCAGCCCTCCCACAGTGGTCCACGCAGACCTCAATGGTCTTGCCTCTCACGCAGCCCTCAATGGTCCTGCCTCTGCCAGTCTCTCACCCACTACACCCGAGTCACACTGGCCTTTTTCTCTGTTACTGGAACCTGCCAGGTCCCCTGTTATCTTTGGGCCTTTATGCTAACCTGCCTGGAATGTTTTTCCCCTGATCTTTGCTTGTCCTACTCCATTCTGTCATTTTTAAATGTCACTTTAAATGTCACCTCTTCAGAGAGGTCTCCTCTAATGTCTCAAGCTGAAGAAGATACCAGGCGTTCTCTTAACACGAGTCACTTGTAACTCTGCCTAGGCTGAACCCTATGTACCGTTTTCTTGTTTCCCTCCTCCCCTCCATCCTATCTCCCAGGAAAACAGGGACTTTGCCGTCTTGTTCTCTCATATTTCCCAGAACCTAAAATAGTCCTTGTTGTTGTGTTGTTGTTATGTGCCATCGAGTCGGACCCAACTCATAGCGACCCCTCCTTGGGTTTCCAAGGCAGTATCTCTACGGAAGTAGATTGCCCAATCTTCCTTCCGAGGAGTGGCTGGTGGGTTTGAACCCCCAGTGTTCTGTTAGCAGTCAAATGCCTTAGGTATTATGCTACCAGAGCTCCTAAAACAGTCCTCAGCATATAGTAAATACTAGGGAGCTTTGGTGGCATAGTGCCTAAGGTATTTGCTAACCAGAAGTCTGGAGGTTCAAACCCACCAGCCACTCTTCGGAAGGAAGATTAATCTACTTCCGTAGTGATACCACCTCAGAAATCCAAGGAGGGGTTGCTATGAGTTGGATCCGACTTGACAGCAGTGAGTTTTTTTTTTTTTTAGGTGCCCAATAAACATTTGATTAGTAAAGTGCCTCATCCAACAAGACAGGAGTGGGCATATTTTGCACAAGTATATACTTAACGTATGTAACAGACATAGCAACACACACACATCCCTCACACAATGATGTTTTCATAGGTTTTAAGCAAATAACAGAACTTCACTCTAGCGTGGGGTACAGCTGTGGCCCCTGATTACATGTTAAAGGCAGGAAGTAAGTATATGTTTTACAATGACAGCAGGCCGTGTGGTAATTACCAAGGAGAATCCAGACATGGTCTTGTGGTCAGAAAATGCTTTTGGTCCTGGCCACACACAGCCCTCGTATTAGTCACTTGTCTGACTTCAGGCATCTCAAATTTGGCTACCAGCTGGACAGTTTTATGCCAGCCTGGAAGAAAAGTTGATTGCCAGGTGCTTTCTCAATTAAGCCTGAATATTTTTCTCAAAGCCCTTTTCTCTCGAAATTTAGTAGCACATGAAGAAAAGTCTTCTCAAATATTTGCTGCCTGCCATAATGTTTACTGGACTGCCCAGATGATTTCACTTGCTCTATTCTGGGATGGCCCATTTGGAGAGGCTGAGCTGATGCACTGAGGGTTTTGAGGTCACCTCCATGTACAGAAGAACACTGACTCCGAGTCTGAAACTCTGTGGTTAAGTGTGTGTGGCAGTGTCTGTGTCGACTCCTGACTTGCTTCTCCTACTAAGAACTTGCCACTGGGGCTATCAATGGCCCTACCGGTGGGCTCAGACAGATGTCAGACCCTAAGCAGAAAAAGCAGGCTCAGCCCCTCGGCTTGGAATTAAGAGCTGCATGCGTGCTTTGATCTGATGTCCACTCTCTGGTGTTGCTGGGCATCTAGTTGTGTATCTGTTTCTTCCTGCCCCGAGAAACGTCCTGGTGGCCTGTCCTGAGTGCCAGCTGTTTGGTTGAGCCAAGTTATCATTTCTCTTCCGGAGGGGACTGCATCCTAGTTTTTAATCACTTCCTGGTACTGGCGAAGACTCTGATGTGTGGGAAAAGCCTTTGCTGAATTAACATGCTGATCAAGCCCAGATAGGGCTCATAGAATTAAAGATTTCCCAGACGGTACAACAAGCTAATATTTAAAAATCCAACAAATTTTCAACAGTAATCGTAATATTCAACTCAACAATAATATTCTACACAGATTGAGTTTATACACTAAAGCAAGCAGAACAAGGGTGGGACACAAGGGTCCACTAAGTGCTACTGTGTGTGTGTGTGTGTGTGTATTCAACAATATACACTAATATAATTATATATTGTTATGCTGTACATAGGGTCACGATGAGTCAGAACAAAGTCAATAGCACGTAACAACATAAATCCTTACTGTTACTATTCTTTTTACCACTACTTTGTGCCAAGCATTAGGCTTGGCATTGGTGAAAAGCAATCCTTGCCCTCAGGGAGGTCAGCCACGTATGAGACATGTACAGCGCACAGCAGTCTTGTGAGGCTGCACATGTACACGATACAGTGCCACGTATGAGACATGTACAGCGCACAGCAGTCTTGTGAGGCTGCACATGTACACGATACAGTGCCACGTATGAGACATGTACAGCGCACAGCAGTCTTGTGAGGCTGCACATGTACACGATACGGTGCCACGTATGAGACATGTATAGTGCACGGCAGTCTTGTTAGGGCTGCACACGTACATGATACGGTGGGAAGAAGCTGCCAGGAGGGAACAGAGTTTGATTCTTTCAGGAGCTGATTGCTGATCTGGGTCAATGAGAAGACTCTCTCCAACCTGTGTTTTCTGAGACAACTCTGATGTCCCCTTGACTGGGCATTTCATTCACAGCCACCTCAGGCCAGTATTGTGGTCAATGTTCCTCCTTCTTGTCTCAGAGTTATAATCTGTCCTCGTCTCAGATTCTACTTATTGGAGAAGCCATCCCTATCCTAGCCTGTCCCATCCCATCCTATCCTATCCAATTCCCTCAGTCAACCTTCCTTTGAAATCCCACAATACTGTCAGTATCAGACTCTCCCAGCTTAAAATGCCTCGTTATTCAATTATTTCACATGGCTAGGTCTTATTTTCCAAGTAGATTGAAAGCCCCTTGAGGACAAGCACTGTGTGTTCAAGGCAACTCAACCCAGCCTGCATTTATTGAATGCCTGCTCTGTCCCAAGCACTGAACCAAATGCCAGGTGTGGACACAAAGAGGACCAAGGTCAAGGTTGGGTCTGGTAGGAGAGATAGATACAAATACATCCTGTGTGATGAATGAAATAAGGTGTATGTTTTGTACAAAGCACACAAGTAACCTAGAGGTTTTCTGCAGGTGAGGTGGGGAATCAAGGTGATCCTCTTGGAAAAGGAGATGGCTAAGCCAGGCTCTTCGGGAAGTGTAACCGGAAGAAGGAAGGACATCAGGCAATAAAGACTACAGCATTTGGGAACGTGGGCTCTGGAAACAGACTGCCTGGGTTTGAATCCTGGTTCCATCACTGTATGAGCTGAGTGTTCTTGGGCAAGTTACTTTTCTTTGCTTTAATCTCCTCAACCATCAAATGGAGCTAACAATAGTGTATGAGGACTCAATGAGTTCACGTATGAAAAGCCCTTGGAACAGGGCCTGGAAAATAGCCAAAAAAAAAAAAACCCAACCCCAAAAAACCCCCAGCCCAAACCCACCACCACCCTTGAGTAAATTCTGTCAAACAACCCATAGGACAGAGCAGAAATGCCTCACAGGGTTTCCACGGCTGTAAATCTTTACGGGGGAGCTCTGGTAGCACAATGCCTAAGGCATCTGACTGCTAACCAGAAGGCTGGTGGTTCAAACCCACCAGCCACTCCTTGGAAGGAAGACTGGGCAATCTACTTCTGTAGTGATACCGCCTCAGAAACCCAGGGAGGGGTTGCTATGAGTCAGGTCTGACTCGATGGCACATAACAACATAACATAAATCTTTACGGAAGCAGACTGCTTCATCTTTCTTCTGTGGAGTGGCTGGTGGGTTCAAACCACCAACCTTTTGGTTAGCAGCTAAATGTACCACCAGAGTTAAGTGATCAAAATATACTACTACTATGCTTATTAATGGGAACTCTGGTGGCATAGTCTAAGGCATCTGACTGCTAACCAGAAGGCCAGCAGTTCAAACCTACCAGCCACTTCTCAGAAGGAAGGTTGGGCAATCTACTTCCGTAGCAATATGGCCTTGGAAACCCAAGGAGTCGCTATGAGTCGAATCCGACTCCCTGGCTGTGAGTTTTTGAGTATGCTTATTAATACTATTTCTCAGGACTCCTACAGAGTGAGCATATGGTGGGCACTGAAACATATACGTTCAACTAAATGAAATGATGTGCTGAGAAATGACCCGGAGAGACAGCACAGGATAAGCCGGCCGGGAGCTCACAGCAGGCCGAGCCCTTCCACGCCCCGACACGCAACAGAGCCTGAGTGAGCACAGTAGCATCTGCCGATGCAGCCCCAGCAACCTCTTCAAGTTGCTGCCCACTTTCCTTTCTGTGGGTCTTTCCACACGCTGCTCTGAAGGTCTTGAAAGTGAACTCAATGAAGAGCGTCCCATTCCCTCCCATTGTGCTGACACTGCAATCAGACGGACCCACTCAGGTGACTGTGCCCTTGTTAATTTATCTACTGCTGTTTTGGACACATCCTTGGTCCCCATCTGGCCTCATGTATAAACTTGTCTCTATTTATTTAGACACCATCATAATATGAGGGTTTTAAAACGATCAAAACCCAGTGCATTCAACTGGTGGGACAAAAATCAATCAGCTGAGATCTGTTATACAACATTCATTCCAATAAAATACTGAAAATATCCCTGAACTCAGAGTTCACATTTGATACGTCTTATAAGAAAAGAGGGCGCTCTGATGGCACAGTGGTTAAAGCAGATCAAACCCACCAGCTGCTCTGTGGGAGAAAGACGAGGCAGTCTGCTTCCATAAAGACGGCCAGCCTTGGAAACACTATGGGGCAGTTCTGCTCTGTCTTACAGAGTTGCCATGAGTTGGAGTCAACTCAATGGCACTGGGTATAAGAGAAGGTTTACCAAGCAAAAGCAGGAAATCTAATGTGCACATAATATTTAACTAGAAACACACACAATAGGCAAACTCTGATTAGCCAGCACTGGGAAGGTCTACAGCTCTCAAGGGTTTATTTCCACGGTCGTCTGTAATAAGCAAAGATTGGAAGATGGGAAGCTCCCCTTCTTCTGTTTTTGGTTTTAGGTGGTTGTGAGTCCAACCCATCCAGGTACCCAAGACAGCACATGCAACTGTGCCGACAGCCTGTCCACCCCCTGCCTTTGCCAGTTCCACTGTCTTCTTCCTCTTCCCTCTTGCTGCTGCCCTAATTCAAGTCCAGCATTTCCTATTTAGATTATTGCCAAAAGTCCCTTATTTCTCTACCTCAGTCTCTCTGCAATCTACTCTCTGCACTCTTGCTAGTCACCTTTGTAAAAGTACAGGGCTGCTGTAACACAGTGCCATATACTGGGCAACGTAAGAAGGGAAATTTATCGTCTCACCATTTTGGAGGCTCACACACTTACTCCCTGCCGTCAAGTCGGCCCCGACTCACAGCGACCCCTCCTTGGGTTTCGGAGGCGGTATTGCTATGGAAGCAGATTGCCCCATCTTCCTTCCAAGGAGTGGCTGGTGGATTTGAACCGCCAGCCTTCTGGTTAGCAGTCAAGTGCCTTAGGCACTACACTACCAGAGCTCCCATTTTGGGGGCTAGTAGTTTGAAGAAGAGGTCCTGGTGGTGCAGTGGCTAAGTGTTTGGCTGCTAACTAAAAGGTTAATGGTTTGAACCCACCAGTTGCTCCGTGGGAAAAAGATGTGGCTGTCTGCTTTCCTAGAGGGTTGCTATGAGTTGAGATTGACTCGATGGCACTGGGTTTTGGTTTTGGTTTGAGTCTGAATTCAGTGTGTTGGCAGGGACAGGTTCTCTCTGAAGGCTCTAGGGGACAGATCCTTTCTTGTCTCTCCTGGCTTCTGGTAGCCCCAGCAGCTCCCTGGCTGGCAGCTGCACCATGACTCGGTCCTCCTATGGCCACCTTCCCTCTATCGTCTGTGTCTCTTCTCTCCTCCTCTTCTATAAGGACCACTCAGCTGGGATGAGGACCCTCCGTATTCCTACATGACCTCATGTTAACTGATAGCACCTTCAAAGATACTATGTCCAAACAAGGTCGCCTTCACAGGTAGCGGGGTTAGGACCTCAACATGTCTTTTGGGAGACACATGATACATAACATCTCCTAAGCATGACAACAAAACTACACATTAATTGGCCTCCAGCATCCTCATCTTCCACTGCTACCCATCTCAACCCCATCTTCTATATCCATACCAAACTAATCAGAGTTCACGTAAACTTGCCACGCCGTTTCGTGCTTCAGCTATCCCTTCATACCAATCTCTGACCATCGTGAGCCCCCCAGTGCCTTTTATACATACTGTAATCACCTGTTTACTTCTCTCTCTTCCCTACCAGCGTGTGAATTCCCTCAGGGAAGGAACTCTGTCTTATTGATCTTCATGTTCTCGGTGAGCAAGGCAAGAGACAGGAACATAATAAAAGTTAACTGAATGAATGATCCTGAAACAAGAGAACCATCTGAATACTGTCCTATTGAATTGGCCACAATGATACGAGGAAGACAGTGAAGAAGACTGTTTTGAAGGCACAAATTTTAGAATAGGACAACCTTGGTCCTTGATCTAATTGCTAGTTTTCCAGCAAGGGAGCCATACCATACTGTCTTGGTCATACTAGGTCCCGCCTCTGTAACAAAAGCCAATCACCGAAAAGCAAGATGATAGAGGTTATATTCCAAGGAACACTCTGCCCCACATTATGTCTTTAGATGGTTTCTGGTCACTAAACCTCCATGGCCAAGCCAAGTGTAAGCATAAGCACATATTAAAAAATGTATCAATTAGCTGCTAATGACCGTTCTCATCAGGGCCACAGCAGATGGATTCTGACAGAAGGGGAGAAAAATGTGGAACAGAGCTCAAATTCTTAGAAAGTCCACACTTACTGGGCCGGTTCAGACTTCCACCCTGACATACCCCATAAACCTGGAACTGAAACCATCCCGACATTACCTTTTACCTAAATAACAGATTGGTGCATAAGATAAAGAATATCGCTATGGAGTACCGCACACCTCTGAAAAATCATCTGTGTGAGACCAAATGGTCAACAATTACTGCAAAGCAAAGATCAGAAGGTTAAGGGACAGGGGAACCTGATCTCACTGAGATCAATGGGAATGTGAACATGTTATGAAAAATGTAACCCTTGTCTCTGAACAATCTGTGTAGCAATTGTTGAACAGGACCTAACTGCCGGGTGAACTCCACCAAAAGCACAATAATATACATATAATGTTTGAAATGTGTACATTATTTTAAGTGTGTTGAGTTTACCAAGGCACAGGGCAGTGTGTATGTGTAATGATAATATTCATTACAGCAGTTTTTATAACAGAGAAACACTGGGAAAATCAGAATATCTGACAGACTCGAAATTTAAGTAGTGTAGTGCCTAAGGCATTTGACTGCTAACCAGAAGGCTGGTGGTTCAAATCCACCAACCACTCCTCGGAAGGAAGGTTGGACAATCTACTTCCGTAGTGATACTGCCTCAGAAATCCAAGGAGGGGTCACTATGAGTCGGGTCCGACTCAACGGCACATGACAACAACAACAACATGGCATCACTGTTCACAAAATAAGATAATTATTAAAAATAGTGCTTAACAGTTATGAGAAAATGCTTACCGTATAAAATGTGTTTAAAAATGAAATTAAAACTCTGTATGTCCTATAATTAATTAACTTCAAAATTGATAAAGAGGAAAAAGATTGAAAGAAAACTGAATGAAATGCTATAGTACACTGTGTCCAGGAACACTGCTGCTGGATACAGGCAGTAAAGGCACCCTGGTGGTGCACTGGTTAAGAGCTCAGCTGCTAACTTAAAGGTCAGTGGTTCGAACCCACCAGTTACTTCATGGGAGAAAGATATAGCAATCTGCTTCTGTAAAGATTACAGCCTTGGAAGCCCTGTGGGGCAGTTTTATTTTGCCCCACAGGGTCACTATGAGTCAGAATGGACTTGACTGCAACGGGTTTGTTGTTTTGTTTTGTTTTGATTCAGTAAAGGGCTCACGGAAAATATCTGAGACTTCTAGAAAATAATCATTTGGCTTGCACCTTTCAGACTGGTACTCCTCCTGGTACCAAGTAATATTATGAGGTAAGTAGGACTGGCAGCAATGTGGACGGATGAACAGGTTTATTTAACACATCAAACTGAAAGAAATGATTACATAAAGTCCAGAGATCAGAATATTTAAAAAAGGAACCTTAAAACTTGTAATTGTTCAATTTTAAAATGGCAACATTTCAATTTTGAGTAACATAGGGACTATGCCAATCTCTGCTATCTACCATTTAGATACCTGATATTCTGGATGTATTACCTTAACCACAGTTGTATTAGTTCAAACTTACTTGCTTCTCTATAAGGTAATAAATATATCACAATCTAATTTATACAATATCTTCCCTTCTGTCTCCTTTCACTTAAAGAGCTCTAGTGATACTGTAGTGGTTAAGGCATTTGGCTACTAGCAAAGAGGTCAGTGGTTCAAACCCACCAGCCACTCTGCAGAAGAAAGATGAGGCAGTCTGTGTCTATAAAGATTCACAGCTTTGGAAACCCAATGGGGGTCATTATGATTCAGAATTGACTTGATGGCAGTGAGTGTGGTTTCTTGGTTGGAGACAAAACAATAATGAAATACCTGTATAGAAAGCAAAGGTTTAATAACAGATAAAAAACAACTCACTGCCGTTGAGTAGGATCCGACTCATGTCAACCCTTCCATGGGTTTCGGAGGCAGTATCATTAGGGAAGTAGATTGACCAAATTTCCTCCTGAGGAGTGGCTGGTGGGTTTTGAACCACCAGCCTTCTGCTTAGCAGTCAAATGTCTTAGGCACCATGCTACCAGAGCTCCTAACAGATAAAAGCTACTCTTAATATTATACTTTGTGCTGTAAAGCTTCTCAAGGTAAGCTATCAATTTTAATCCTCAGAGGATGAACAGTAAAGAAGCCCTGAACACGTCTATCTTGGGATGGAGCTCAATGAAGGAGGAGGTTCCTGTGTTACAAAGTGAGCTCAGGTGGTAGCAGGGCTGGTGACAACACTTGTCAGTGCTCGCTACTGCTTTGCAACTGTGGTGACCAGCCTACATTCCCTCCCACAGACCCCAAGTTTGGTCAAATATGTTACTCTATACGGTTTACTCAGCATGGTAACAAAATGCCACAGAATCTTTGAAATAATTAAATATGCCTATTTTTTTCTTTTTGATATGCAACTTGAGAGAGTATCAACATTTATTTGTGATCTATTGAAAAATTCTTTATGATGGTACAATGATTCATGTTGGGGAAAAAAGGAAAAGGAAGCCAGGAGAAACACCCCAAAAGTACATTCTGTGTGGAAGAAAGTTAAAGAAGCCAAAGCCTTAGGGTTCAAATTTAGTGAGACTTAAGGATCCTGTCAATACCAATGTCAGCAAAGATACCCAAAACATGGTTCAGCTCCACATCTCAGCCAACTAGTCAGAGCCAATCAGGGGCCGTTACCCAAAGTGCTAAGAGTGATGGACTCATAGATACTCTGGTCTTCCTTGACATCTACTTGCACTTTTCAGTGTCTTGTCTAAAATTAGTTTAACAGAAAAAGAAGCCAACTGGAAGGAAGAGGTAAAACAAGAAAGGAAGGAAGAGAGAGAAGGAAAGAGAGAAGGAAAGAAAAGAAAACAAGAAGGAAGAAAGGAAGGAAGAATGAGTGGACCCACAGGATGAAGGGCCATCTTTAACACCGCAGAGAACAAGGGATGGCCCCACTGACCGACACACCCCAGCACCTACTCCTTGTCTCAGCCTTCCTTCCTCTCCCCCACCCCTCCTCCACTTCCCACCCTCTTTCAAGTCTTCCTCCCATGCAAAGGAAGACACATGACTTCAAAATCAGGATCAGCTTAGGACACAGCTCTTGTGAATGTGTACAATAGATCTGAGTCATCTGTTCGTTTTGTAAACATGAAGAAATCACACTTTTAAAACTTCCTCCTTCATGACATTCACAGCCTTGACAATATGCTTAGTGTGGGGCATTGACTCTTTTCCTTACCCACACCCAAAGCAGTCAAGGACAGATTTTCTCTGGCATTGAAGGCTCACATATTCCAGGGCGGTGACCGAAAGGTCGGTGGTTTGAACCCTCCAGCTGTTCCACAGGAGAAAGATGTGGCAGTCTGCTTCCAGAAAGATTTACAACCTCAGAAACGCTATGGATCAATTCTTCTCTGCCCTACAGGGTTGCTGTAAGTTGGAATCAACTCAACAGTGATAATATTTTTTTAAATGGGTGACGTCTATGAGCTGAGGCTGTGCCCACATATGCACAGCAGGAGCAGCTCAGGAAAGCATGGACCAAACCGCTGTCTTCCTGGGAAGCCTTCCCACTCAGTGCCCCTACCCCACACTCACCACGTTGTTTGTGATTATCTGTGCGTGCCTGTCTCCCCCAGGAATCCGTAAGCATCTCAAGGGCAAAGACTGCTTTTATTTATTATTTTTAATGGGGTCGCTATGAGTCAGAATCAACTTGACAGCATCTAACAACCAATTTTTAAAAAATCATGGTAGGAGCTCAGCGTCAGTACATGGAATCCAAACCTTGGTGGCTGAAAGTCTGCTCGGTGCTCTCCCTAGCTCTACTGCAGGGAGCTCTGGTGGCGTAATACCTAAAGCACTTGACTGCTAACCAGAA
>NW_006921693.1:4839658-4860114 GCF_000298275.1 Orycteropus afer afer
ATCACTATGGAAGTAGATTGCCCAACTTTCCTTTCGAGGAGTGGCTGGTAAGTTTGAACTGCCAGCCTTCTGGTTAGCAGTCAAGTGCCTTAGGCACTACGCCAGCAGAGCTCCTTACAGCATTGAAAATCCTCTGGGGCAGTCCTACTCTGACCCATAGGGTCTCTGTGAGTTGGAACTGACTTGATGGCAGTGGGTTGGTCTTTGGGTATTCAGGAGGGTAAGTAAATCTAGCCCAAGGTAATACTTGGCTGTGCCCTAAACTGTGGGTAGGAGTTAAATTTCCTGCAAGCTGTCAGTCCTGCTTCCCTTCTAACTCATTAGGGTACTGTGAAGAAAAGAGAAAATGTTTTATTCTCATGAGTTAAAAAAAAGACAAAAACAATAAATGGGTCAAGACAGTAACAAAAACATTGTAAGTAAGCAGAACTCTGGAAACTGAAAGAGCAAAGCAAAGTGCCTGGATGACGTGGTATACCTGTCAAAGGCTTTGGGGTCTAAGCCCTAGCCAGCACCGTGATGAACAGTCTACATACGTTCTTAAGCAGCAAGAGATAGCACTGCTGTAAGGATAAAGAACAGGCTGCCATGCAGGGCAAACCAAGAAGGAAGGAGGTAGAGAAAAGGGGAGGATGAAAAAGGCTCCTAGAACTTGCTTTGTGTTGTTGTTGTTGTTGTTATGTGCTGTCGAGTTGGACCCGACTCATAGCGACCCCTCCTTGGGTTTCCGAGGCAGTATCATTACAGAAGTAGATTGACCATCCTTCCTTCCAAAGAGTGGCTGGTGGGTTTGAACCACCAGCCTTCTGGTTAGCAGTCAAGTGCCTTAGGCACTATGCTACCAGAGGTCCAAACTCTATAAAACCAAAACCAAACCTGCTGCCATCAAGTTGATTCTAACTCACAGTGAACCTACTGGACTGAGTAGAACTGCACCAAGGCTGTAATCTTTTATGGAAGCAGACCACCACATCTATCTCCCATGGAGCAGCTGGTGGATTTGAACTGCCAACCTCTAAGTTGGCAGACACGTGCTTAACCACCTGTGCCAATGGGGATCCTTAGGGAAACAGAAAGATCTGAAGTAACCACCTTTTTGAGCATATAATGAAGATGCTGCTTCTGAGTTATAAGCAATCACAGTCTCCAGCCTGGAGGGTGGATCTACTCCAGACCATATGTAGTGAGACAGCAGCCCCCCCCCAGCACAGCAGAAGAGCAAGGCCATACATATTACAGCTCTCCTCGCCTTCAACTTCTCTTAAGGCCAAAGAACCAACATATGGGGGTGGGGGATAGATGGAGGGTGCTGGGTAAGGTAGAACTACCTAGGGGAGGACTCTCCCCTTGAGGTTCTCAATTCGGAGCACAGCTAGTGAGCCTTGTGGGAGACCAGGTGAGGAGGGGATTCAGGAGCAAATAAAGGAGGCAGTCTAAAAGCAAGTGACCGGTGAACATCAAGCAGGCAAAGGAATTATGCAGGGATGTGATCAGTACATTAGTGACAGGGGGCAGAATCAGGAGCAACGGAATGAAGATAAGAAAAGGGGAAATTTAATTGTCAGGAAAAAGTCTGTCGGGTCCAGTTTGAGGAAGAGCTGTCCATACTCTTACCACAGATTTAAGGGCCTTCATCTTAACAAAGTCAGTTCCAAAGAAGCCACACATTATTTAGAGGGAACTTTATTTTTGTTACCAAAAGTAGCCTGGATTACTTGACGACACAGAGGCCTATTGTGTCTAATTTTATCATTCTGTTCTTTATTCTAAATTAAATTGTAAAGAAGCTAATGATAAAAAAGCCTGTGACTATTTCATTCCAAAAATATGATTCAACCTCTATGAAGAGGAGAATGGTAAAGTGAGAACAAGGAAGGAGGAGGAAATGCAGTCAAGCACGCTTTGATAGACATCAGATGCACAGACGAGGGCTAATGCAGAAGAATGTTAAAAATAAGATGTTTTTTCTCTCACAAGGTATTGTTCACAATTAATATAAAGATGGCAATTCTATTTAAGTCATCCTAATGATGGTCTGGCAGCATTCACACAGTGGTCAGATGACTGAAATTGGGAGCACTAAATACAGTGAAGGTTTGTGTTTTATTAAAAGACTGCAGAGTTAGAGGACAACGGTTTCCTAGGATCAGGGCTAACACTCAGAGAACATTGACTTTCGCTTCTTCATTTAGGAGCCCAAGGTATGATTCATACAACTTTCATTTAGTAAATGTCGGCTGACCACCTACTGCCTCCAAGGATGCAAGGTCTAGGGGGTTGGAACAGACAAGTAAGCGCACGACTACAGCCAAGTGTGATGAACACTGGGAAGGAGCTGAGCTCTGGGGGCTGAGGGAGCTCACAGGGAGCCTTCTGAAAATGACCATGGGGGGTGGGGGTGACACTGGGAAGAATCTGGAAGGAAAAGGAGGACAGATGCACAAGGCAAGGATGGGAGCGCAAACATGCTCGCCCCTCTGGCCTTCTCAGCAGAGGGTTTCAGAGCAGCACCTTCAACAGTAAGTGCAAGTAACTTACTCCACTGATCACTACAGATTAGAGAGAAGCATTTTTATTTATTTATTATTATGATTTGGGTGAAGATTTACAGAGCAAATTCACTTTCCATACAGCAGTTCACATACACTTTGTCTCATGACACTGACCACAGTTTACCACAATGCAACAGCTCCCCTCCCACTTCTTCCCCATAGATACCTCTTCCCAGTGTCCATCCCTCCATGGACTCCTGCCCCCTGAACTGTCTCCCTGTGCATAAACAGCCCTTCTTTCTCAATGATTGTTCTCTCCAAGGAGTGTATCTACCTGAGGTAAATGTTCAACTCATATTCCTGTCTTTTGTTTGGCTGGAAACCACAGGTATGGGTTCAATTCCAGACCTGAAGGGCAGCTAGAGGCCACAGTCTCAGTCGTTCCACCAGGCTCTATTGGATCAGCAAACCTGGTTCCCCCCACTTTTTTTTCCTCCAAATGATTTTGAGTTTTGTTCCACATTGCTCTCCTTCTCTATCAAGGATCTCCTACATAGATCTCCTTCCAGGTGGATGACAGTGGTAGCTGGGAACCATCTAGTTCTTCTGGTCTCACAGTCATATAGGCTGCAGATCAGATGGTGTACCAGTCACTAGGACTAATTGTTGAGAGAAGCATTTTAAAGCCAGGTTTTCTGATATGACTTAATATTATTTCCAGTATTATCATTTTTTGAATTATTGTTTGGTGTCACTGAGTCAATTTTGACTCACAGCCATCCCATGTGAGAGTGCAAACTATCCCACAGGGCTTCCTAGGCTCTCATCTTTATGGGGCAGATTGTCCCTCAGAGGCACAGGGTGGGCTGAACGGCCAACCTGTCGGTTAAAGCCAAGCACCACCAGAGCTCCCCCTAAACTCTTAACTAAGCTTGTTGCCTGCTTCCTCTTCTGTCCACCCACCACCTGAACCGAGTGCCTAACATGCCAGGTGGGCCTTAGGTACCCAAGATAAACAAGACGGAGGCCTTGACCCAGTGCACTGTCAAGGGCTGGGACACAAAGGACCATTAAAATGCAGTGTGCTCAATTCTAGAGGCTTCAGCATGGGCCTCCTGAGGGGTAAGGCATTCTTAGGAGAGGTGTAGCTCCTAGTAGGCCCAGAGGCACAGGGGCTCCAGACGCATTTAAAGAATGAGTAGGAACCCACTCACTGGCCGTGGGTTTGGGCTTCTTTTTGATGTTAACTCAGTAAGGCTGGGGGACAGGAAGCTGGGGCGTGTGGACATGACACTGGCAGACCTGGAGGATGCCAGATACTGCTAAACAGTGAGTCCTACCACAGCAGCCTCACGGCGTCAGAGCATTCAACAACATGTATCCTGAAAAAAAGGAAAACGTCCTCACGTGAATTACAAACATACAACATTTTGGACAAGATTTCTCAGGGGAAGTCACTCTTACATTGGGCTTTCCCCAGCTTGTCTCCTCATCCTTGTCCTCTACATCAACTGTACCCAGGGCTAGAGCTGTAATTAAGTTTTCAGGGAGTCCTTTAAAAATCTTTGGTCTGAATTCAGATCCTAAGATGTCAGAAGATTGTGATGATCCAATTCAGTCTTTATTAGCAAACCTTTCCCCTAAATGTTTAGTTGCATCACAGATATTTATTACTCCCATAATAAACTTAACAAATGTAATAGCTTCAGTTCATACCACTTTTTTAAAATACTGACAACAGGTACTGAACTTGAAAAGGATCGACAGTCTGCAGGCAGATTCAGAAATGGTGGAGTTTACACACCTCAGGATTTCATAAGCAGGCTCTCATCTTGTACAGTGTTAACTACATACTCGCTAACTAGACTTTTCTTCTTCTCTCTGTTGCTTCTGAGGCTCTGATGAAATGTTTGCTGCATTGGCTAATCCAATTCAGAAAAGCACCACCGGTGTGTTCACTGGCTCGGGAATTTTGATGCAACAGATGTTTGCACATGGCTGTCGGAACAAGCAAGACTCACTATTCCTAAACACAAAAGAGACATGGCTTTTCCAAAGAAAAGTGAGAAGAAAATTCAAGCAAAGGGGACTTTAGGAAATCTTACAGGAAGAAACTTTTGTGTTCTGTTGATCTGACTACATGAGAAATATTTTCAAGGGCTTTTTTTATAAAAGGCATTTTTTTTTTCAACCCACATCTAAAAGAGAAAAACACAGTGCCTTCAAGTCAACTGTTTCCAATTTGAAGAAAAAACAATACTTTGGTGGAAAGTGCACTGGAGTGGCTAAAAGTCCTCAGCTCTGGCACCAACAAGCTATGTGAACCTGAGGGCTATGCCATGGGTGCCACATTTTTGACCTGGTTCTCTCTCAACCTGAAAGAGATGGAAGTTGGGAGGAGGGCAGACTGCAAAGTCTCAAAAATCCATTCCAGCCATAAATCCTTTCTTCTAAGACACAATCCTCATCAAAATTTGATCCTGTGAGGAAGCAAACTACATATATATATATATGTATATATATATGTAGTTTGCTTCCTCACAGGATCAAATAGAATCAAATAGAAGAATATATATATATATATATATATATTTTATGTTTTCCTGAATGTTTAGGCAGTCAACCCAAAGGATTCCTTAAACTGATCTCAAGGCAAACTTACTGCCTTCAAAAGTGTCAACCTATTTGCAAGCCAAGCTTACAAAGCACCCTAATTTATGTTAGAGAAATAAATGGCCATTATAACCTAGCAATAAAATCTGGATTTCAAGTGATGAAAACATGTTTCACTCTGACCAATATTAAGCATAAATTGAGCAAGAGTTGGTTACCCAAGTAGAGCAGGTAGGTGCAATGTGGTTATTACTAACATTTTGAAAATTGCACTGAGGAAACCTTATAATCACAGCATTACTGTAGAGGAGTCGATGGACTACAAAGAAGAATTATGTTCAGACCTGTCACCCACTCAGAGGAGGAGCAGGGGTGCAGGGCAGCAACAGTCATGGCAGTACCACCAGGGGCTGGAAGACACTTTCCCAGTGAGATGAAACACACCTCTTACTGAGCGCTGGACACCTACCCACTTTCAGAGCAAAACATCTGCCCATTCTTCTTTTCATACTTGAAGATTACAAAGATATCATATAGACCAACCCTCTTTTTCCAAATGAAAATTATTTTTTCAAAGTCTTCAACCAATTAGTTCTATCATGTGAATATATAATCCAAACAATAAGTGGCTTATCTAGCAGTCACTGAAAGGGGCAAGAAAATGAGACTTGGGAATATTTCTAAGCACAGTTGGTAAAAGCATGGTATTAGTTGGAGAAAGGATTCCCATGGCTCCCTGAAAACTCACTGGGGGTGAATGCCTATGTTACTAATAGGCCTATCAGTTTGAAAATGTGAAACCACACACTGGAGCCATTGTTTTTCTTGGAACTATAATATGAAGATACAGGAACCTGGAAGGCCAACTCTATTCCCATGCAGATTGAAAAATAGCTTGCAAATAATTTTCAAAATTTTCCAAAAGGGAGAGTAGGATGCAACTAAAAGTTAAGTGTTCCACATGCCAGGCAGCAATAGGCCACACATGGCAAATGAAACTGTTCACCTGACTATATGAATTTCCTTATGGCCAGCTTCTCCCATGTTGACTCTACAGCAGTTTCACTCAATAAGGCAGCTAGTATCCTTATGGTTCCCCAAATCCATTCTGATCCTTAACATCCTTTCCTAGCTCCAGACTCTACACATAACCAATTCCCTTCCAAACTGTGGTGAGACGGTGTGGCGGCATAAAAGGAACGAGGGGTTCAAAGTCAACCTGGATGGCTCCTGCCTCACCTACCGGTCTGACCTTAGGTAAGTCACCACCTCTCAAAGTCTTAGTTTCCCCATCTGTAAAATGGGACAGTAACACTCACTTGGCAGAAGTGTTGTATCCATGAGGGAGCGTTTGAGTACTCAATTTAATAGAGTGATTATTTAATGTTGTCCGCACATGATAAACTGCTCACCAGGCCTTCTCGCCCTTTCCTGAATTCCAGGATACTGGGTGTGTTTGCTTTATCTTCTGCTTCAACGCTCTGTCTTTCCAATCTTCTTCAAACCATTTCAGTGATCCCTTTCCTAGTGGCAGTGAGTCCTGCCAGGATTAATCTTCCCTGTTCTCCATCATTTCAAGGTGCAGTGTGATAACATTATGGCCTCTCTCGGTAATTTTTCTAGTCCTGTCTATTCAATTTCTTGCTAGAGTTTCTTAGTCCAGTGCTTTAGTACAATGGCATAAACAAAAAGCTCCTTAGGGGATGTTTCTGAGGGTTTACCTTACCCAGGGCCACTATAGTACTCTTCAGATGACACACCAACCTACCTATCCACTTTGAACTTTCTCCTTTGGTCGCGCAATACTAGCTCTCAATCTCAAACACATTAAATCATCGGTAACTCTCATTGTCCATGACACATGCTTATCTTTCCTCTGTGATCCTGCCTCTTCTTTATCTCACTGGGTCATGTCACCATGTCAAAGATCTACCAAATAAGCAACCTCTAGTCATTTTCTACTTGTCTTCTGTTGAGTATCATTCAAACCACTGTAAAAGCTCTGTGTGTGTGCTTTCCCCACCTGTCACCTGGGACAATATCTCATTCGCTCCTTTGTTTATAGACAAACACAGACATTTTTAGCTACTTCTTGGCTGACTATCCATAACGTTCCTCCTAATATTCTTAGTGAGGCCTTGTGGAGTTGCAGAAAGATTTGGAAGGAGACAGCGTGGGCTTAAATACTGCCTCCCTCAGTACCTCTGTTGATTATTAATTGTGATTGGGTGAAAGTTTACAGAGCAAATTCATTTCCATACAGCAGCTCATACACAATCTGTTTCATGACACTGACTGCAATTCCCCACAATGTAACAGCTCTCCTCCCACTTCCTCCCTGTGGTTACCTCTTCCCTGTGGCCCTCTTTCCTATGCATTCCTGCCCTCTGAGCTGTCTCCTTGTGCAAATACTGCCCTTCTGATCTCCCATAATTGATTGTTCTAAGGAGTGTACCTACCTGGTATAAATGTTCAACTTATATACCTATTGTTTGGCTGGAAGCCATGGAAGTGAGTTCAATTCCAGGCCCAAAGGCTAACTAGGGGCCACAGTCTTGAGGGTTTCACCAATCTCTATCAGACCAATGTTGTTGTTGTTGTTATGTGCCATCGAGTTGGATCTGACTCATAGCGACCCCTCCTTGGGTTTCCGAGGCAGTATCACTACAGAAGTAGATTGCTCAACCTTCCTTCTAAGGAGTGGCTGGTAGGTTTGAACCACCAGCCCTTCTGGTTAGCAGTCAAGTGCCTTAGGTACTATGCTACCCAAGCTCCACATCAGACCAATAAGCCTGGTCTTTTTCATGATTTTGAATTTTGTTCCATGTTTTTCTCCCACTCTATCTAGGATCTCCTGCACTGATCCCTTTCTGAGGCTGACAGTGGTAGCTGGGCACCATCTAGTTCTTCTGGTCTCAGGGTCTTGAATGCTGAGTGCCTCTGTGTTTCTGAGCAAGTTAATGACTCTTGCCCTGCATCTGTTTCCTTGTGTGCAGACAGGCAACAGCACCCGTCTGCTCAGAGGGTGACAGGCACCTGATATACAACACTAATATTTAAGGCTTGGCATGTAATTAACTGTCCAGCAATGGTGGTGATTATTTTTCTTAACCCTCATGGGTGATTCCCACCCCCAGTCACTCGGTCATGCACAATCCTTCACAGGCAGTATTTTTTTTTTTTTTTTAATTTTTATTGTGATTTGGGTGAAAGTTTACAGAGCCAACTCATTTTCTATATAGCACTTCATACACATTTTGTTTCATGACCTTGACTGCAATTCCCCACAATGTAAGAGCTCTCTTCCCACTTCCTCCTTGTAGTTACCTCTTCCCTGTGTCCTTCCCTTCCATGCATTCCTGCCCCACCCCCCACCAGCTCTCTCCCTCCCTGTGCAAACACTGCCCTTCTGTTCTCCCACAACCGGTTGTTCCAAGGAGTATATCCACCTGATGTAAATGTTCACCCCATATGACTGTCTATTGTTTGGCTGGAAGCCACAGGACTGAGTAAAGTTCCAGGCTGAAGGGTAACGAGGGGCCGCAGTCTCAGGGTCTCACCAGGTTCCCCATCAGACCAGCGTCACTGGCAGTAGTTTTGAGTGTCCAGTTTCCCTCTCAGGATCCTATCGTGATTCCCCTATATGGTACAAAACATGCCCAATATCCTTACCTACTGCTTTAAGGCTTTTTCCCAGGTAGCCTCAAGAAGGCAGGATTTCATAACCTTTTCCGACCCAGTTCTACTCAGACACATTCTGCCCACCATCCTCTATGTACCCCAGGCCTGAGTTCTAAAGACTACATCTCAAGATGTGCTTGAAATGTCAACTCTCTCCTAAAGCCTTTTCTGATTAAATACAGCAGACGCTGTTAGACTCCAGTCCTCGGGAGAAACGATTCTGCTCCAGCAGGGATTCTGCCTCAGCAGGGTGAGGTGGGAACAGTCCTGGGAAGTGAGATAACGTGCTCCCAGCTTGCCGTGTGACTGGAGCTAATCACTTCACCCCTGAGTTGGGGGGGCACACTGGCTATTTCCAAGCTCTTTTCTGGCTAGAGGATCTGATTCTCTGCATTCAGCAGCCACAGTTCCCTACAGCCTCCTACCTATCAAGGTTATTCTGTTGCCATGTGAATAACCTCTAGGTCCTTTGGCCTCAGTGCTGTGCTCAAGGGCAGAGACTATTATCTGGGTAACACACTTAGCACAGCCCAAAGCACTGTGCTACAGATAGTACTTAACGGACTAACGCACCAAGATGACAAAGATCAAAGCACCTCCAGTGAGGCACAGACAGCTGCCACTAGATGACTCAGACCTCTCTGCAAAATGGCTTAATTTAGCACCCTTTCAGTTGTCTGAAGAACAAACTCTGAGTAAAGAACAAAGTGAACTGAACACCCTTTAACTGACTGAACCTCACAATGGCCCTTTAAGGCCAGGCGTTATTATCTCTGTTTCACAGATGAGAAAGTACAGACACAGACAGCTCCTTCTGCATCCCCTGGGTCCACAGCAGACCCCGGGGGGCCTGGGGAGTGGTGGAAAAAACCCGGGACTGACTGGGGGTGGGGCTGGGGGATCTGAGGGCCATTAACCAGCCATGTGTATGATCTTGGGGCCCATCTCTTCTCAGGTCAGATTTTCTTCATCTAGAAAACCTTGAGCAGAGGTCCCCAAACCTGACAGCGTATAAGAACCTGAGGGAGAACTATGTTGGAACAAATCTAGATTCCTGGGTCTTACTCTTGGAGATTCTGATTCTGTGTGTCTGGAGTGGGGCTGAGGAACATTATTTTCTGAATGTGGCCCACATTTGGGAACAAACACTGCTGGGAGCAATAAATGCCTTAATACTGGATTCACAGTCTACTGTTCCATTTAGACGACGGTGCCTCTTCCAAGTTTCAAAACCCATTAGATCATCTTATCCAGCCCCCTCTGCCTCCCTTTCTTCCCTCCCCATCACCCCCTCCCATAACCCAAACTGGACTATTTCCAAGCATATTGCATGTAAGCTTACACTCATAAGAAACCAAAGAATTCTGAAATCAAAGGTTCATCAGACTAAACAGCTTCTCACAGGGTCAAGTAAAAAGGTAATCTTGTGACAGAGAGCCAAGCTAAAGACAGAAACTTTTCCCTGACAAAGCGTCCTGTAACCCAAGGGGACACTGAAGTTAAGGGAAATGGTAGCAGGCTTGCTACAGTAAGATACTAAGCATTCTTTTAAAAAGAAAACCTGTAACATACATGGGTTTGCTTGACCAGGGCTTATCATTCAAAGTCTTAACAAGGGAAGAGCTAACCTAAGAACCTGTTTGCTTTGTGAAATGAGCATGATTGTTTATCGAAGGCTTATTGTGAGCCGGGCCTCGTGCAAAGCCTTTTATACACACTGTCCCACTTAACCTGACACAACTGGGTCGCAAGTATTATTATTCGTGTTTTACTGAAAATGGAAGTTCACATGGGTTAGGCATCTTTTTCAAGGTGACAGGACTAGCCAAACCCAGGTATTCTTGACTCTGTAAACCATACAATACCATTAATGTGACCTTAAAACCTAATGCAGCTAAAGTAAAAAATTCTAGAATAGCTAACACTGAATAGGAAGGCTCAAGAAATCTTTGTTTCCTAAAATCTGTGAACGGGAGACAAATATCCCCTTTACAAAATTCTCAAATTGGCCTACTTTAGAGCATTTGGACAAAGGGGGAGATAATGTGGAAAGTTTGAATCCAACTCCCATTTTTTTTCAAACGGCTCATTGTAGTTTAAGTTTACAGAGCAAGTCAGTTTCCTATTCAACAGACTGCACACTGCAGGTCCTGACACGGGTTGCAGCCCCACCACTGCCACAGCGCTCCTCCCCCTCCTCCTCGCGCTGCCCTCTCCACTCGTCCTTCTCTCTGCCCCTTCCTGGGCTTTGTTTCTGGGCACAGGCTACCCTTTTGAGGAGTACATTCCTCATGGGCGTTACTGTTCTCTTTCTAGGCCTATTATTTGGCTGAAAGGTGAGTCCGGGGAATGGGTTCAGTCCTAGGCTTGAAGGTTGTTTAAGGGCCAATCTCAGAGGTTCCACCAGTCTCTATTAGATCCTGAACTCCCTTCTACATGGTTTCCTCTCTCTGTCCAGGCCCTCTACTGTGATTCTAGTCATAGCCGCTCTTGAAGTTGATTTGCTTGTGAACGTGTCCTTGCCAAGCCGGCTTCCTTATCTGGCTGCAGGTCCCTATCAGCAGAGCGAGGATGATAGCAGCTACTTACAGGCTGGGATGTTGTGAGAATTAAATAGATTAAGTCCACAAAGTCGCTCTGATCTCCTTAGAGAAAGTTGCCGAACAAATGAAATAGGAACCAGTATTTGTCTTTGCAAAGGTTGTAGCCCACAGAAGCTTATAAAAAACATGCTGGAGGCCATACTGCCTTCTTTGCATTCTAGACTATCATAATTTTATCCCCGTGAATAAATTTGTGACAGCGATAAGTGGTCTATGCTATACACTGCAACTTTCCTACTGAATGGAATTTGAAATACAGGGAGCTTGTCTAAAATTCCTTGCAAGGGGATTTGCGTTCAGAAGCAGGGATGTACCTTCTTACAGCATGGTCTGACCTTGTAGCTCCCAAAACTGTGATATTCTAAAGCATTCGTATACAAGTGCATAAAAAGAGCTGTTGTTTTCTGTTAAAAAGAAAGAAGAAACTACATATTTTTTTTTAACGTCAGAGAGAAAATCCATAGTTTGCATTGTCTCTCACATGCTGAGTTTCCTTCCCATTTGCGGTTACGCTTTCCCATTACACAGCACTTGACATTTACACAGTGTTTTACAATCTTTTTATTATCTAATGTTCACAAGCACCTTGGGAGGTAGGGCCCAGTGTACTGATAACCATTTTGCAGGTGAGGAAACAGTCACAGCCGTCTAATGACTTGTTTAGAATTACAAGGAGCCTTTCTTCCTTAATATGACATCTACCACCTCTTTCAGAGCGCACATGTGTGCACACACAGAAACCAATACATCAACCGAGAGAGGTTTGGGTTTCTGTTTCAGCAGAGTCAGTATTACATGAAAGCTCAAAGGAACCTTGTCCAAACCCTGCATTTTAGAGATGAAGCCTAGAGAAAGAGGTGAACGCTCCAGGACACATGCTTGTTAGTGGCAGTGGCAGGAAGGCCCACTGCTGGTGGAAATCCTTGGTCGGCAGGCTTCCCACGTCAACTGCCTCTGATTGGGAGGCAAAACCCTAAGGAGCTTCTAAATTCTGTTTTCTTTCACACTTAGTATACACTCAGGGATTACAAACTGAGTGTCAGCAGATGGGGACTAAATGTGGAGTCCTTTAGATGCTGGCTTGCAGCCTGGTCCATTGATTCCCAACGTCTTTGCTGTAGAACTGTGTTTCTCCGAGGCTAGCCTTTCTCTTGGAGGTTTGGGGATGGCACAACACTAATGGAGGAGATGTATACTGTTCCTTGTGATGTCAAAAGAGCTCCTTGTGTTTCCCTTGAGCACGAGAGCAGCTTCAGTCTCATCCCCGAGAGAGCCACTTGTCCTGACCACTTGCAGCTACTCATTCCTTCCCATTCCTAGGTCTCTGTTCCCACCTTCCACTTACCCACCCAGGCTCCAGCTGCCAACTCAGTAGCCCAAGGGTCCATGGTTCTAGGCAGTGGTGGTTCTTTTGGACAGGCCTGGAGAGGAGTGGCAATAACAAAGCCACAAACAACCATTCTTACTACTAATACGACCACGACCCCTACCACCCGTCATTTTACTGAATGCTACGTGCCAGGCCCTGTGCATGAATCCGTTCACTTCATTCATATGTTCTCACAGCGACTCTGTGAGGCAG
Organism: Orycteropus afer afer; assembly: GCF_000298275.1. Classification (NCBI taxonomy): domain Eukaryota; kingdom Metazoa; phylum Chordata; class Mammalia; order Tubulidentata; family Orycteropodidae; genus Orycteropus; species Orycteropus afer. The sequence continues at coordinate 4,852,630 of NW_006921693.1, forward strand.
ATTACGAATATTATGTCCATTTTACGGATGAGGAAACTGAGACACAGATAAGTATACTTGCCTGATGTCACACAGCTAATTAGTCTGTTTCCAGAGACCACTCTATTTACCGTTATTATGAGTTGGAATCAACTCAACAGCAGTGGGCTATATTATCATGAGGTCCTTGAATGGTGCAAATGGTTTGCACTCAGCTACTAAGTTGGTGGTTTGAATCTACCTTGTGGCACTGCAGAAGAAAGGCCTGGTGATCTACTTCCATTCCATTCCAGCCAATGAAAACCCCATGAAGTGTAGCTCTACCCTGACACACATGGGGTTGCATGAGTTGGAATCGCCTTTGACAGCCATGCATTTGGGTTTTACACTGTGATGGAATCACAAGATAGAGAAGTTACCCACTTTAAACTCAGATGAGATGACAACGAGAATTGTTCCCTCAATAAAAGAATGGCCTCCAGACTCTGAGTAGTGCACCACGCTCCACAGGTGTGTTGCTGGAGTCAGCACACCTGGAGATGAAGCTGTCTGTAATCAAAGGCAGATGTGGACTCCAGCTAGAAATCAACATAAACACCTAACCCTGAATGTAAACAAAGCACAGTATTTGTTCAAAGGGAAATGTTCTTGGTAACTAAAAAGAGAGGAAACAGGATACCAAAAAACAATGGCAATTCAAAGGTCTGTGTGGCAGCTTTGAAGGAAGAGCCAAGCTGATGTGGCCAGCCCTGCTCATGGCTGAGGGCTCCGGCAGGGGCGAGCTGCTGTCCCCCTCTGACTGGTTTCTAAATATTCCCAAGAACATTCCAATTACTTTCTTACCAAGTTAACTTATTATGAAAGGATGCCCTGCTCAGGACTCAGGTCAGGCTGGTGTTGCTCTAATTCAGGCTTGGTTTCCCAGGGGGGCCTTTCATGGAGTGCTGAGGACCTACCTTGATGTTGCTGCAACATGATTCAAGAGTGGTTTACTCTTGATCTCAGCTAATACAATGGCTGCCTTGGTCACAGCTCAATCTTGGGTGAGTTTGGACAATGTTTCTCAGATTTCTTTGGTGGGCAGATGGTTTGAGAGGGCACGTACAACGTAAGCAGTAGAGGAGGCTCTGAGCTGCGAATCAAGAGACCTGACTTCTGTCTCAATGAACCAGGACCTGGAAGTCTCCTCACCTATGGGATGGTTGGTAGTAGATGACCCTGGATAGTATTTCTAGCTGAAACATTTCAAGATTCTATCTCCCCTGCCACTAAAAGAGAACCACAACAACACACTCAGAAAATGGAAACCCAGCCGACTGGAATGAGTGTGAGATGCTGCTGCTGTTCCTGATGACACACCAAGGATGGCTATTAACCACTGATTCACAACCAAACACTGAACACCGAGCTGTGCACCGGTCTGTGATTCATGAGGATCTTCAAGACCACATTTTGAAAAACCCTAAGTTGGGCTGTCACGAGAAGAGTACTCATCACTCACCTCTGGTTTGGCAGCTACTCAAGTTCCCAAACCAGTGGGGCTAAGTATCTAGATTTCTTCCAGTGAAAATATATACAGAGGCACTCTGCGTGCCTGGCCCAAGGTACTCCATCCTGGTCCTCAAGATGCTCGGTCATTCACACATTCATTACTCTCCAGGGGCTTTAATACACAGTCACTGCACTCTCTTCACAAACACTGGATGAGACAGACATGGAAATGAGCCTTATATGAAGAATACAGTTATTGCACTCAGCCCCACCCTGCTCTGCACTCACGGCATGATCTGAATAATCCAGGAATCTCTTATAAACAGAGATGGCTCATAAAGTTTCACACAATCAGGTTTAGGATATTATTACTATGGATAAGATTCTGACTGTCATCTCCAATGTGATAACTAAAAAATTATCAGAAAAAAACTGTAGAAAAGATTCAGCAAGGAGTCTTTGGATGATGTTATCCAACCTGGAAGAATGGCCAGTGCCGTTCCCTCAAAAGTTAGTCTCACCAAAGCAAACAGTTTTAAAACATGCATTTCCTTGTGCCGGAAAACCTCACCCATAATTATAATTGTTGTTGAATATGGCAGTCTTTTACTGAGGAGGAGCTCTTTAATACATGCTAATCTCAAAAGATTCAAAGGGAGTTCCCAGACTACCTATTCATTAATCCTTTCAGCCCATTTAGAGATGTCAAGAGTCTCTGTAACACCATTCAGGATAATCCCTCTGATAATCAGTTACCTAATACAGGTTTGCCTCTAAATCCTTCAACAATTGCATACATATAGTCTGTGGTTACTTGTATACCATATTGGAGAAATGGGGTCTTTCAGGTCAAACACTCAAGTGTTATAATATTCTTAAAGAAATCCAACTTTCAACACCTTTTCTTTCACTATATTCTGTGTCCAACATCTCTATGGCAAAACATGCCTGGCCCCCTTAATTCTCTACCTGCTCTCTCGTCATCACAGCTGTAGCTCTCACATACTACCAAAAAGCAGATGTTTCTGCTCAATCTCAAAGGCTTTCTTGAAAACAATTCTTTCTTACTTCAGTCTGATCAAGAAATGAGGCACAATATTCATAAAATGTTTTAGTTAACTTGGGACAAACCCATAAAACCAACTTCTTAACCCAGGATGGTCTTCACAGCCTCTTAAAAAGGTGACATTCTATAAGAATAAAAACCAAACTGGATTACAGTCCAGTTACATTTTTCAGCTGGTAATTACATTATTTTCAATTGGTCATTGTATTTCAATTCATAATTGCCAGCTATGATTTTGTCTTTCCCTGTTTCCTCTACCTTTTTAAAACAGTTCTTTAAATAAAGAGTTTATAAATGAGTAACTGTACAAGCATATGGTAAAAATAATTCAACAGAAGTGAATAAAATGAGAAGTAAAAGCCTTCCTCTCTTTTCCACAAAACTGCAGTCCTAATCCTCAGAAATAACTACTGTTGGGTTTTCTGTGAATGCTTCAAGAAACCCCTGATGATGCATACATACATCACACAGAATGTATGTGTACACACATGCAATATATACAGACACATAAAAAAACCAAGCACTGCCATTTAGTTGATTCTGACTCATAGCGACCTCTTTGGGTTTCTGAGGCAGTAAATCTTTACTGAAGTAGATTGTCCAGGCTTCCTTCCATGGCATGGCTGGTGGGTTTGAATCGCCAACCTTCTGGTTAGCAGTCAAATGCCTTAGGCACTAAACCACCAGAGCTCCTTATAGACACATACACACACATATATAATGCCCATTTACCACTCACAAAGGGATTATATGTTAAGATATATTGTTTGTACCTAGCTTTTTTTCACTTATTAATATATATTGGGGATCATTTCACATTGGCACATACAGATTAACTTCATTATTAAAAACAGCTGCTTATTTGACTGCTAACCAGAAGGCTGGTGGTTCAAACGCACCAGCCACTCCCCAGAAGGAAGGTTGAACAATCTTCTTCTATAGTGATACCACCTCTGAAAACCAAGGAGGGGTCGCTATGAGTCGTTTCTGACCCCATGGTAGTGGTTGCATTTTTTGCGTTTAATATTGTTTTATAAATGTCCAGAATTTATTTAATTCCTTAATAACGAACATTTAAGTAACTTTTTGTCCCTCTTTTTTTGTGGTTGTTGGCTGTCACTGAGTTGGCTCTGACTCATAGCAACCCTGTGTACAAAAGGACAAAACACTGCCCAGTCCCACGCCATCCTCACAACTGTTGCTGTGCCTGAGCCCATCACTGCAGCCACTGTGTCAGTCCATCTCATGGAGGGTCTTGCCCTTTTTCACTGACCTTCTACTTTACCAAGCACAACACTCTCTAAGGAATGGTCTTTCCTGATAACATGACCAAAGCATGTGAGGCAATCAAAAATACTACGGTTTGTGTCAGGCTCACTTTAGTCCTCAAAGTGACATTTTTGCTCTTTAACACTCTAAAGAGGTCTTTTGCCGCAGATTTGATCAATGCAATAAACACATCGTCTGATGTCTTGACTGCTGCTTTCATTGGTGTTGATTTAGAACCAAGTAATATGAAGTCCTTGACAACTTCAATCTTTCCTCCATCCATCGTGAAGCTGTTTATTGGACCAGGTGTGAGGGTTTTTGTTTTCTTTATATTGAGGTGTAATCCATACTGCAGACTGTAGTCTTTAATCTTCATCAGTAAGTGCTCCAAGTCATGCTCACTTTCAGCAAGCAAAGCTGTGTCATCTGCTTATCTCAGGTTGTTAATGAGCCCTTCCCCAATCCTGATGCCACGTTCTTCTTCATATAATCCAGCTTCTCAGATTATTGCTCAGCACATAGATTGAATGAGTATGGTGAAAGGAGCCAATCCTGATGCACTCCCTTCCTGACTTTAAACCATGCAGTGTCTCCTTGCTCTGTTCGGACCACAGCTTCCTGTGCTCTGTAGGATGTAGGATGTAGGATGTAAGGGAATGTTTCTGTGTACTATGTTATGCCAACTGACCTTGTCTTGTTCTCTCCCACGACTATGGTCCCGAGCCCTCGGGCCCAGTGACTCACTCACTCAGGGTGTTTGGCTGTGGCTAAGAAGTTATCATAACTTTGCCCTATTAACTCTATCATGTATATGGACATTCTTATATTCAAATGTTTGTGGACAATCTCTGTATTGTCTTGTGGACATTTGTGGAAGACCAACTGATGGCCTACATGTTGTGTTAGGTGCTGAGTTGGTTCCAACTCAAGGCAACCCTATGTACCACAGAACAAAACAATGCCCTGTCCCGCACCCATCAATTGTTGCCATACTTGAGCTCACTGTTGCAGCCATCTTGTCAATCCATCTTGTTGAGGGTATTCTCCTCTTTTGGTAACCCTCCACTTTTCAAAGCATGATATCCTTCTCCAAGGATTGGTCTTTTCTGACAGCATGACCAGAGTATGAGAGACAAAGTCTGGCCATTCTCGCATCTAACAAACATTCTGGCTATACTTCCTGCAAGACAGATTTGTTCATTCTTCTACCAGTCCATGGTACATTCAATATTCTTTGTCAACACTACAATTCAAATGCACCAATTCTTCTGTGATCTTCCTTATTCATTGTGCAGCTTTCACATGCATATGAAGCTATTGAAAATACCATGGCCTGGGTCAGGTGCACTTAAGTCTTCAAAGTGACATCTTTGCTCTTTAACACTCTAAAGAAGTCTTTTACAGCAGATATACCCCATGCAATACATTATTTGATTTTTTAACTGCTGCTTCCATGGGTGTTGATTGTGGATCCAAGGAAAATGAAATCCTTGACAACTTCAATCTCTTCTCCATTTATCATGATGTTGCTTATTGGTCCAGTTGTCTTCTCTATGTTGAAATAAATGTATTCCATACTAAAGGCTGTAGACTTTGATCTTCATTAGTACGTGCTTCAAGTCTTCCTCACTCTCAGCAAGCAAGGCTGTTCATCTGCATATCACGAGTTGTTAATGAGTCTTCCTCCAATCTTGATGCTGCACTCTTCATACAGTCCAGCTTCTCAGATTATTTGCTCAGCATTCAGACTGAATAACTATGGAGAAAGGATACAACCCTGATGCACACCTTTCTTGATTTTAAACCACACAGCAGCCCCTTGTTTATGTTTGAATGCCTGCCTCTTGGTCTATGTATAGTTTCCTTGTGAGCATAATTAAGTGTTCTGGAATTCCTATTCTTTGCAATGTCATCCATAATTTGTTATGATTCGCACACTGTGATGCCTTTGCATAGTCAATAAAACACAACTAAATATATTTCTGGTATCTTTGCTTTGAGCCAAGATCCATCTAACATCAGCAATGACATGGGGCAATCTACTTCCACGGTGATACTGCCTCGGAAACCCATGGAGGGGTCTCTATGAGTCGGGTCCGACTCGATGGCACATAACAACAAACAACAACAAATATCTTTCTGGTATTCTTTGCTTTGAGCCAAGATCCATCTAACATCAGCAATGACATCCCTTGTTCCACATCCTCGTCTGAATTCAACTTGCATTTCTGGAAGCTCTGTGTCAATACCATGCTGCAATCGTTTTTGAAGTATCTTCAGCAAAATTTTACTTGCATGTGATATTAATGACATTGTTCGATAATTTCCACATTCTGTTGGATCACCTTTCTTTGGAATAGGTACAAATATGGATCTCTTCCAGTTAGCTGGCCAGGTAGCTGTCTTCAAAATTTCTTGGCATAAACCTGTTAGCACCTCCAGCACTGTATCTGTTGAAATATCTCAATGGGTTAATTTCCTAGAGCCTCATTTTTTGGCCAATTCCTTCAGTACAGCTTGGACTTCTTCCTTCAATGCCATGGGTTCCTGATCATATATTACTTCCTGAAATTGTTGAAAAGTTGACCTTTTTTTTTTCTTTTGGTTATAGTGACTCTGTGTATTCCTTCCACCTTCTTTTGATGCTTCCTGCATTTTTCAATATTTTACTCATAAAAAAACCAAACAGTGCTATCGAGTCAAATTCAACTCACAGAAACCCCTCCTTGGGTTTCCGAGGCAGCAGTATCACTACCAAAGTAGATTGCTCAATCTTCCTTCCAAGGAGTGGCTGGTGGGTTTGAACCGCCAGCCTTCCAGTTAGCAGTCAAATGCCTTAGGCATTATGCCACCAGAGCTCCTATTTTGCTCAGTGAATTCTTCAATATTGCAACTACGGGCTTGACTGTTTTCTTCAGTTCTTTCAGCTTGATAAATGCCAAGTATGTTTGCCCTTCTAATATTCTAAATCCAACTCTGAACATTTCATTATAATACTTTGTCTTCTCGAGCTGCCCTTAGAAATGTTCTGTTCAGCTCTTTTATTTCATCATTTCTTTCATTCACTTTAGCTACTGTTGGTTAGGAGCAAGTTTCAGATTCTTTTGACATCCACTTTGGTCTTTTCTTCCTTTCCTGGTCTTTGGTCATTGGTATTCAATGCATCAAATCTATTCAGATGGTCTCTAAATTCAGGTGAGATATATTCAACATTGTATTTTTGGCTCTTGTGGACTTATTTTTATTTTCTTTAGTTTCAACTTAAACTTGCATATGAGCAAATTGATGGTCTGTTCCACGGTCAGCCCATGGGCTTTTTCTGACTCATGACATTGAGGTTCTCTATAGCCTCTTTTCACAGATGTAGCTGATTTGATTCCTGTGTATTCCATGTGACAAGGTCCACATAGATAGTTGCCATTTATGTTGCTGAAAAAAGGTATTACGATGAGTAAGTTGTTGGTCTTACAAAATTCTACCGTGCGATCTCCAGTGTCATATCTATCATGTAGGTCCTATTTACTAACTACTGATGCTTCTTTGTTTCCAACTTTCACATTCCAATCACCGATAATTATCAGTGCATCTTGATTGCTTGTTTGGTCAATCTCAGACTGCAGAAGCTGGGAAAAACCTTCAATTTCTTCATCTTTTGATAGTTGATGAATAAATTTAATATG
>NW_006921693.1:4860279-4864050 GCF_000298275.1 Orycteropus afer afer
TCCTTCCGAGGAGTGGCTGGTGGGTTTGAACCACCATCCTTCTGGTTAGCAGTCAAGTGCCTTAGCCACTATGCTACCAGAGCTCCCATATAAGTAGTATTAATTGGTCTTCCTTATAGGCATATGGGTATTATCCTATCTCTGACAGCACTGTACCTCAGGACAGATCTTAAAATGTTCTTTTTGATGATGAATGTGATGCCATTTCTCTTCACTTTGTTTGTCATTCCTGCCATAGGAGACCATATGTCTGATTCAGAATGACCCAAATCTGTCCATTTCAGCTCATTAATGCTCAGGACATTGATCTTTATGCATTCCGTTTCACTTTTTACAATTTCCAATTTTCCTAGCTTCATACTCCATATAGGCTACATTCCAATTATTAATGGATGTTTGCAGCTGTTGTCATTTTGGGTTGTGCCACATCAGCAAATGAAGTTCCAGAAGGCTTTATTCCAACCACATCATTAAAGCTGACTTTACTTTTTTTTTTTTTTTAGTGTATTCTTATTTTATTTTATTGTGATTTGGGTGAAGATTTACAGAGCAAATTCACTTTCCATACAGCAGTTCACATATACTTTGTCTCATGTCATTGACCACAGTTTACCACAATGCAACAGCTCCCCTCCACTTCCTCCCCATGGTTACCTCTTCCCAGTGTCCATCCCTCCATACACTCCTGCCCCATGAGCTGTCTCCCTGTGCATAAGCAGCCCTTCTTTCTCCCATGATTGTTCTCTCCAAGGAGTGTATCTACTTGAGGTAAATGTAAGTTGACTACTTTGAAGAGGCAGCTCTTTCTTATCCTATTTTGAGTGCTTTCCACCCTGAGGGGCTCATCTTCTGGTACTATATCAGATAATGTTTCTCTGTTCTTCATAATGTTTTCAGTGGCCAATTTTTTCAGAAGTGGACCTGGCCATGTCCTTCTTCCTGGTCTAAGTTAGTCTGGAAGCTCCTCTGAAACCTATCCATCACAAGTAACCCTGCTGGTATTTGAAATACGAGTGGCATAACTTCCAGCATTACAACAACATGCAAGCCACTACAGTATGACAAACTGACAGACGACTGGTGGACTGCCTACATATGGGTCTATTTTTGGACTCTATTTTGCTTCATTGATCTATTTAACTATCTACTGTTGCTTAGGAGCAATTGATGCTGCACTAACTACTATCTACTGTCTTGATTTGCTGTAGCTTTTGAAGTCCTAAAGTCCTCTAACTTTGTCCTTTTTCAAAATTATTTTGGCTGTTCTAGGTCTTCTGCTTTTCCATATGAATTTCTGAGTAAGGTGGTTAATATCTACAAAAACAACAGCAACAAAAAACAAAAAGAAAAACCTGGGATTTTGATGAGAACTGACATTTTAAGCTTCTTTCTGATTCATTAACATGGTATATTGCTTCAGTTACTTTTGTTTTAAATTTCTCTCTACAATATTTTATAGTGTTCAGTGTACAGTTCTTGCACATCTTTTGTCAAATATAGCTATAGGGATTTCATTTTTTTAATGTTATACATGGCATTTAAAAATTTCACTTTCTGATTCTTTTCTAGTATATATGACTATATCAATCAGATTTTTGTTTATTGATCACATATCTTGCAAATTTTGCTGAACTCATTAGTTCTAGTAACTTTTTGTAGATTCTGTTGGACCTGCTGCATATGTAATCATGTCATTTGCAAATAAAGACAGTTTTACTCCTGCCTTTCTAATCTAGAATCTTTATTGCTTCTCCTTGCCTATTGCCCTTGTTAGAACTTCTAGAACAATGTTCAACTGAAGTGGTGAAAGTAGGCTTCCTTTCTTCCTGGAGGAGGACAAGCTCTTAGTTTTTTTTTACCATTAACTATGATGCAGCTATAGGTTTTTCAAAGATGCCCTTTTGTCAGGTTGAAGAAGTTTCCTTTCAGTCTTCTCTCAAAAAAACTTACTGCCATCGAGTCGAGTCGAGTCCAACTCATAGCGACCCCTCCCTGGGTTTCCAAGGTGGTATCACTACAGAAGTAGATTGCCCAACCTTCCTTCCAAGGAGTGGCTGGTGGGTTTGAACTGCCAGACTTCTGGTTAGCATTCAAATGTCTTAGGCACTAGGCTACTAGAGCTCCTTTCACATATATTATAAACTTCAAAATACATTGTTATTATCTCAATTATTATTTTTGACCATCATTTAAAGATGTTACTAAGGAAAAATCTTGATACACACACACACACACGCACACATTGTTATTGTTTATGTTGTTCTTCATTTCTTCGCATAGATCCAGGCACTACTCCCAGCCTGGTGGAGTACCAAGCACTGTTCTCTCTCTGGCCTTGGGTAATTTCTTCACATGCACGTTCTAATCATACACAACTGAATACTCAGGAAGATTCCCTCAGGTCTCTCTGTTTCTCTTTGTGCAGCTCTCTCCTCTACTCTAGCCATCTTGGTTTCCCTGACCTCCTAGTGTCATCCTCTCCACTCAGCGAGGTCATCTACCTCATTTCCCACTCCCAGTGGTCTTGGAACTCTCCAGGAGGTAAGCTGGGTCAATCATGGGCTCATTTCATTTGTTTCCTATCTTCAGAGATCACTGTCCTTCAATGACTGATGTGTAATGTCTTGAGTGCAGCTGTTCCATATATTTTGTCCTTATTGTTTGTTTCAGGTGGGAGGTTAAAGGTGGTCCCTCTTACTTCATCTTGATCAGAAGCTGAAATTTTGCTTCTAGTTTTTAGCTGACACAATAGATGCTGCACTAAGCATCACTGCATACACATCTTTGGCTCTATATATGGATCTATCTGTTAAATAAATTATTTAAAGTGTCCCTGTTAGATTAAAGGGTAGGTACATTTTAAACTCAAGTGATTTTGCTAAATTGCCTTCCAAAAAAGTTGTCACAGTCAATATTCTTATGAACAATGTTGAAAATGCTTAAACACTGAGTATTATCAAACACGTACATCTTTACTGTTTTCATAGGTGAAAAGCTGTATTTGTTGTTGCTCCTGTAATATTAAGTATCATGTCATATGCTTATTATGGATAGGGATTTATTTTTCCAGAATTACTTGCTTATGGCCTTTCAGTTTTTAAAATTGTTTTGGCATTTTCCTATTGATTTGTAAGAAATCAACCCTCCACTACATGAATTGATTCCCCCTACACACCTCAGCTGATGATTTGTCTTTTGCTGTTACTCAGGGTATGTTATGCCAGGAATAATTTTAAAAGTTCTATATAGTACAATTTATCAATCTTTTCCTGTATGGTTTCTGGATTTTGTGCCTTTTCTGAATATAGATATGGACATGGTATTAACAGGGGTTCATAGTCTGGATTTATAATGAGTAAGTGAAACAGCCCAGTTTCTTCTTTTTCAAAAACACTGGAATTAGATAACAGTATTGCTACACTGAGGTAATGTAACTTATGCTTATAAAGATCTCTGATGGGCAACTGTCTTTGATCAATAAAACATGAAAGATATAAATCATTACTAGTAAATGCAGTTGTGGTGTGATGGCTTGCTCTTATGGCCTTTCTTGCCATGGTCTTGTAATTCCCATTAAATGACTGAATGGGACTATGCAAATGAGGTGCTTGTGGCCCAGCAAGGGGATTGGATAACTTGCTAATAATGCAAATAAGGTGGTTGGCACCCTTAAAGGGGGTTGTTGTTGTTGTTGTTTGCCGTCGAGTCGGCCCCGACTCATAGCGACCCCTCCTTGGGTTTCCGAGGCAGTATCACTACGGAAGTAGGATT
>NW_006921693.1:4864965-4891160 GCF_000298275.1 Orycteropus afer afer
ACTCATAGTGACCCCTCCTTGGGTTTCCGAGGCAGTATCACTATGGAAGTAGATTGCCCAACCTTCCTTCCGAGGAGTGGCTGGTGGGTTTGAACCGCCGCCAGCTTTCTTGTTAGCAGTCAAGTGCCTTAGGCACAAAAAAAGCAACCTCTTGGGAACTCCTGCTTTAAATAAGTCTTATTTCCCTTCATCTTTATGGCTTGTGGGGACCATGGGGGATGGTATGAAACCAAAAATGATGGTTATTCTAAGACATGGTGGTTGGTCATAATACAGCCTCTAAAGCCTGGGGCTGCCCTGGAAACTCCAGCCCTCTCTCCATTTCCTGGGTGGCCCAGGCACTTACTGCTGGAGTCACAAATATATTTAGAATAGACTTTGTACCTTGTCATATACTTTCTGCAGATTGTTGCCTAATTGTTTTCTGTAAGTTCTGTTTTCCCAACAGGGCAGTGATCTACTTTAGCTCAGGGCCTTGGGGCATGTGCTTTTCACAGTTTTATATGTTGTTGTTATGTGCCATCGAGTCAGACCTGACTCACAGCGACCCCTCCTTGGGTTTCTGAGGCAGTATCACTACAGAAGTAGATTGCCCAACCTTCCTTCCGAGGAGTAGCTGGTGGGTTTGAACCGCCAGCCTTCTGGTTAGCAGTCAAATGCCTTATGCACTACACCACATATATCTATCTAGCTATATCTATCTATCTATCTATATACCGAAAAAAAACAAACTCACCATCAGCAAGTCTATTCTGACTCCTAACAACCTCCACTGGGTTTCTGAATTGGTAAATCTTTAACGAAGTAGACTACCAGATGCCTTCCATGGAGTGGCTGGTGGGTTTGAACCACCAACCTTCTGGTTAGCAGTCAAATGCCTTAGGCACTGTGCCATCAGAGCTACACACACACACACACACACACACACAAGTGTGTGTATATATACACACACAAAGAGAGAGAGGTTCTGCAAAAGCCAGAACCTGTATAAGGCAGAAAACCAGTCAGAGAAGGAAAACGAAGAATTTTCTAAACAGAGTGACAGAAAAGTGGTGACTATGTCCTTTCAAAGGTGGAAAACTTGTGAGACCTGGGGAGAAAGGATAGTCATGTTGAATTCCAGCTCCCACAGGTTTCACTGTATATATGTGAGTTGTACTGAACTTGAGGGTAAGCTGCTGAACGTAGGAACACTGTGTAGGAATGACCTCAGATTAGAAAAGTGGAATCCAGGAGCAGTGAGTGCTATTCACCTACTCACCTGGGGATGGCATTTGTCCCCGTCAGGCATTTCGCAGGAATGAGGCTACTGCTCAACAAAGGAAAACGAACACAGTGACGCCTGAATGGGAGGCTCCTCCATGGCAAAGATGACTGTTGAAAAGGTCAAGCTGCTCTCTTAGCTCAGCTACAGTGACAAAACTACCAAGGGACTCAAAGTTGCCAACTATCTTATTTCCTTAGGGGAAAGGAACTAACCATCAGCGAGGGGCTGTTGCATGTGATGATGGAGGAGGGGAGCTGACATGCACTGGGTGCTGACGAAGCTTCAGCACTGTGCTCCCGAGCCGTGAGGGAGATACTATCATTCACGTTTTACAGGTGAGGAAACCGAGGTTCAGGACGTGCAAAATTACATACACAGGAGGGCAGCACAATTGAAATGCAGCCCTATGTGGCTTCAAGCCCAGCTCTTAACAACCACACTACATCAGAGTACCTCCTTTCACCCTCAGAGCAACCCCACCTGACAAAGCTTTCCCACCCAGCCGATGTGGAGAGTGGAGTTTCAGGTACAGAACTGCCCGGGGCCCACCCAGCTCTGACCCCCTGCCCATATAGCACTGCTTTGTTATTAGAAGCTGCTCATTCCCTTGTCCTTATCCGTCCATCTATTTTCCTCTGTGTCTCCTCTTGAAGGAGCAGAGGTCTCAGGAACAAGTGTATTAGAGGGGCAGCCATGTATGCATAGCTGTTCTCCTGTGTCTGCCTCGGCTCATGTGACTGTGTCTCATTATACCTTCAGCCTCTAAATCCTTGAACTTACGTCTCTTACTCGAGGACCTCCTTCATTCCCACCTCCAGGGCCACAATCAGTGGCTCTCAGCCTTACATAATACTTTGTCTGTATGCCTGCTACTACCATATTTTTCTCAAATGATGTGCACACGTAAATACACCCACACATAGAATGTGCAGAAATAATGAAATTAAGTAGAAGAGTTCTTGTATCATGCATTCGTTATTTGTGTAAAGCAGGGTACAGTGCTTCTCTTCGTTGCCTATTTCCCTGGACAGACCCCAGCTCGCCTCGTACTGAGGTCCTATACCGTCAACAGCCAGTATGCAGCACAGTCATGGTGCACGGTGAAGGCCTACAACAGCTTTCTACGCGACATTTATTACTGAAAAAGAAAGCTACTGCCAGAATTCCAGCCCTGCTTCCAAAGGTGGAGAAAGAACACTGGCCGACACCTGCTACCTGGGCTGGGTTATTCTTAGGGAGTGGTCAAATTCCTACAAAACACAACGCTGTTTGAAAGGAAACTGCAAACAGGAAGGCCTGTTACTGCTCCATGGGGTTTGTAGAAGCTTGTAGGGGCACGAAAGAACTGGCCTGCTTCACTCTCCACTTAGGCACTGAAGACTTTGCTTCTAGTTGCAAAATTACTTTGAGCAAATCATCTCCTCTCACCACCCGACGCAAATTTCTGCACGTTTGCTGTGCTCTTTGATGACTGGCCTTTGTGTACCACGTGCCAGTCTTCTTTACTCTCTACCCTCCTAAATAACCACCCTGGAAATGCTACAGAGCCTTAAGTTGCTCAAACCGGGCTGCCCAGGAGGTCTCGGTGGCTTGGAAGAGCACAGGGAGGAAGCAGCAGGGCTCTCTGCCACAATCTGGTTGTCACACCAGGATGTCCCCAGCATCCCAGGCCTATTATTTGGTCCCTTTGATGTCTCACTTTGTTCTGCTAAACTGACTACTCCTACCTTTGGAGAGAAGGAATGAAACCATTGGGGCATGAGTAACACACATGCTGGGCTGAGGGTGAAGGGAGAAGAGACGTCCCAGGAGGACAGGGTTTGAGGACACCTCTCCTTAGCTCCTATCTCCTTTGTTCATGTGGAAGTTGAGAACAGGAAAGGTGTAGCAGCCAAGTCGTGAGGGCCTTCTCTTTCCAAGAGTTGCCACTCAGAGTAAGGCCTATCTGTCATCAAATCCAAATTTGGAACTTGCAGCTGGTTCAAACTTGGCATACAGGTCCTTACGATGTCTTTTGAGTGTTTCTCATAGGCCATTTTTGGAATTGGGATAATATTGAAACACTGCAGTAAGACGCTTTGACAAAACGAACCAAACTGCTATTAGTTTCTCTTTGTGACTTATCAGATCTGCCTCTTCTTACCCTTCAAATCTTCTCCCCATCCTCAGTTCCTGCTCTGCCTGCCTTCTTATCATTTCCTGAACCCCAAATTCATTCCAGCCCCAGGGTCTTTGCACACGCGGCTTCCCTACCCTCATGCTTGGGGTGCTCAGCCATGGCTGGCCTTGTTGGCTGCTTCTAGTGCAGCTCAAAGGTCACTTCTCTGAGAGCACTCCTCTAATGACGCTTCTCAAACAAGGTCCTTACTCTGTCACACTAACCAGCTGGCTCCTACTCGCCCTGTCCTGCCCCATTTGCCCCATTACTACTTTCACTGAGCAGAAAGCTCACTACTATACCCCATGCAAGGAGCTCTGGTGGTACAGTGGTCAAAGCATTTGGCTGCTGTGGTAGTTAAGGTTTTGTGTCAACTTGGCTGGGCCTGGTTTTGAGTGGCTGGGCAGCCGGATGTAGTTATTTCCCATGATGAGACTGGTAATCAACAACATGGTGGAATCTACTGGAGCAGCTAAGTAGCTGTCTCAAGGATGTGGTCTGCTTCCAGTATATAAGAAGCAGCTTTGAGAAAGGTCTAGCTTTTGGCGCGCTTGAATCCTGCATGTAGCCAAGTCATTATTCAGCAGCCTGCCATGCTGTCTGCTGACCTTGAGGCTCTTAATGAAGTTGAATCAATGATCTGGCATGCGGTTTGGTAATATCAGGACTGTGCCATTTTTATTTGTCAACTTTGGGCTTGTCAGCCTCTGCAGCCAGCAGCTATCTGAGTAAAGAAAGCCTCTAGTTCCAGTGGGCCAGGAGCAAGAAGCGGAGCTGAAACTCAAGGTCGAGGGGCTAGCCCCTAGAGCTGGCACTTTGAACTCAGACTTCTAGCCTCCAAAACTGTAAAAGAATAAACTCCTGTTTGTTAAAGCCATTCCACTGGTGGTATATTCTTGTCAGAGTGGCACTAGGTAACCAAAACAGCTGCTAATCCAAAGTCTGGCAGTTTGAACCCACCAACCACTCTTTAGGAGAAATATGAAGCAGTCTGCTTCCATAAAGATTTACAGCCTTGGAAACCCTATGGGGCAGTTCTATTCTGTCCTATAATGTCCCTAAGAGTTGTAATTGACTCAATAGGGTTTTTTGTTTTGTTCTTTTTTTTTTTTTTTTAATACTCCTTGCACCTAAAGGAGTCCCCATGTAGTGGAAACAGTTAAGGCACTTAGCTGCTAACCGAAGCTTGGAGGTTTCAAGTCCACCCAGAGGTGTCTTGGAAGAAAAGCCTGGTAATTGACTTCTGAAAAACCAGCCACTGAAAACTCCACGGAGCACAGTTCTATCCGGACACACATGGGGTTGCCATCGTTGGAAACAACTTGATGGCATCTGCTTTACATATAAACTGGCCTTCTTCCCCTTTGCCCCATCAAGGATGCTTTCTACAACCTTAGTCGCATTTGTGGACAGAACAAAGGTATCCAGTTTGGAAGGATTTCTAATAAGGCTTCAAACAAAAAAGGTTTCTAACTTTGAGGAAATCAAGAAATTAAATGAAAAGAATCCACTTTCCAAGCATCTTAAATTGTATTTTAATGTTTCAACTTTAGTTTATCTCCCAAACATAACAAACAAAAACGTTCGAAAAGCATAGGACAAAGAGACAATAAAGTTTACTAATTACTTCTGTGGCACTATCATTATCTTGTTTTTAGCAAACCAATCACTTCTGGTTCAATTTCACCATTTCTGATCACACAATTATTCCAAATTTCTTAATTTTCAAGTAACACTTTGAATTCTCCAGATAATCTTTCAAAACAGCTAAGGGGAAATCCCTGGTGATTTCAGCTGACAATTCCTTAATCAGGAAAAGCCTTCAAATGCTAATCACCAGAAAAGTTACAGTTTACAGGAAAGGGGAAATGCCAACATATTACACAACATGGTTTATCATAAAGCATGGTTTATCAATGGAATGGCACACTCATGCTGACAATTCTACTAAGAATTTCTAGTGACAGAGCAAATGAACTGTTTTTATTGTCTGTTTCTAAAAGTCTGAAGTGATACAGTTTCCCTTCTTTGGAGATTTGATGGAGAATAAATGAAAGACGAAATAATTTGTATACTTTTTTCCCCCCAGATTTCTATCAAGATTCTGTGTTTTAAATGAAGAGCCGAGCTAAAGAGAATTCTTATTTGGTGTGCACTTCTGTCCAGAAATGAGAAGAGTGCTTTTTTTCACAGTTGTTACTATTTGGAAAGGAATGACCTGCTTGTCTCTGTCTAGCTGTGAGTCCACAGATCAAGTCCCCTGCTGGTGGGCAAGGCAAGTGCATCACTAGGGCACCCAGAGCAGACACTTCCCCCCAGTTACACAAAGAAGACAGTGTGCAAGCAGTTAACTACCAGGGTGTAACTCTGAGCCGTCAACTAATCTGACAAAATCAGTCATGTTTCAGTTGCAGTAATTACCTAACATAGTAAAAATAAGATCACCATTGTTGTTGTTGGTGTTATGTGCCCTCGAGTCAGACCCACTCATAGCGACCCCTCTTTGGGTTTCCGAGGCGGTATCACTACAGAAGTAGATTGCCCCATCTTCCTTCTGAGAAATGGCTGGTGGGTTTGAACCACCAGCCTTCTGGTTAGCAGTCAAGTGCCTTAGGCACTATGCCACCAGAGCTCCCTTTCGTAGGCTAACTAAATTCATCAATAGACTATATTCTTTATTAATGGTTTCTCATTATAAGTGGTTGATTTATTACAAACCATAAGGCATTTCATAAACATATCTCATTATCCATCACACTGTAATTCAGCAGCAGGTATGGTGTAAGTTTTAAGTATTAAACCTCCAGTCAATGAACAGAAAGAAAAGAAGCCGGAACAGATCACAGTGACTCAGGCCCAAAGTCAGCCTAACCCTCAGTTCAGATCTGGTCGTAGGCGTTTATTCACTTGAGTGGCATGATGAGAGAAGAAGAAATTACTGGCGAATGAATGAGAAGATTAAGGGATGGAGCTTAAAGCACCCAGGCATTTACATGGAAAGATTGGAATGAAATGATCTATATTGGTCTTTATTTTGAAAACCATATAGAATATTCAAAACAGAAAGCTATTACACATTTCTGTTTTGCCTAAAACTAACTGGTATCCTCGACCAGGCACTCATGCTACGCCAGGCATTGTTCCAAGCCATCCCCACACATTATCTCTTTTAATCGCCATGATAATCCAATAATTCCCAACTCAGGGAATGAAAAGACTGAGAAGCAAAAAGGTTAAATAACTTGTCCCAAATCTCATAGCTGGTGGCTGGGAATGGAACCCACTTCTGTTCAACTAGAGACCGAGCTCTTAATCTCTGATGTGGCATCTCTCCTGCGGCATTTGGGAGCTAGTCTCTCTGAGCACCCTTCATACCTGAAGCAAATGTTTCAAGTATTTTCTGACGCTTCATACCACTCAACACACAAACAATGAGTGTTTCCCAACAGAAAGACACCATCTATTGTTTCTGTTTAATCAGACCTCATTCCACTTCAGTGTTTGTTTAAATAGGGCAAGGGTACCACCTATCGCAGCAGAAATGAAAAAGGAACAGGCTTCTGACCTACACGCTTTATTATCTTTGCGAGGTTCTCACAGCAGAGCTCTTAACATTTCCTTCTTAACAACCTTTCAACTCCAGACTGGTGCTTCTTGTTTTGACAGTCCAATCGTATTAGATCATGCTCTCGCTCAACGTAGGCCTGCCTTGCTCAATACTCTGAAATTTCAGACCTACTGAAGCCACTGAAGACTTGGATTGAGAAGTCCACGACCTCATGTGAAATTGGAGTCATGGGAATCTGAGCAAACTAATAAACGATTTCTATGGTAAAGTGAAACAAGGATGACAGTGGAACGAATGACTAATAGCCACATATGATTTTTTTTTACCCAAAGCTCCCAAGGTTCGATGATTTTCTGTAAACTGATCACACGTCTACCCGGCAGCAGCCACCCTTTGTACTTTCACAACACAACTCTGTCAGGGGCTGCTGTGTGCTTGCCTCCTGCCATTTTGCTCAAATTGCCTGCAGGTGGTTGGCAGGTGACAAGAGAAATGCACTGCACCTATTTTCGGAATAAAAAAAATGGTGCAAAGGAGGAAGAACTGGAGTGGGGGCAGATTTCACCTCCAGAGAGTCACGTGCTTGCGGGGGGGGGGGCACTGCAGAACCTGAGAAGGGCAGCTGGGCCAGGCTACTCAGCAGGCCCGTGGGAGGCAAATGCCTTCCCAGGGAGAGTGGGTCACAAACGCTTGTGTACACATCACCTTTCTACCGTCTGGCTGTGACTCCTGGAAGAGAGACGGCTCCTTCTTCCCTTGCAGCTCTCCACACTCCCTTCCCTACATACAGCCTATACCTGAAGCCTGTCCGCCGCCAAAGGTGATGACTAAGGACGAGGCCAGAGGGGTAAACTTTGGGTTGTTGCTTAGCCTGTATTGCTGGTAACAACCAGAACAGCATAAAATGCTACCACGGAAAGGTCAAAAGGAAAAAGACTGTGCTCTGACTCAGGAAAAACATTAAGCGAGGACAGTTTTCAACTGTGTGATTTATAAACGCACAACCCAAAGAATGTTTAACTTGGAGTTTTTCATCTTAAATCAGAGAGCGAAGGCCCGAGTCTCAGTATTTATCATCCTGTTATTTTTAGGTCATGGAGGGTGATGGGAAGAATGTTCTCTTTTCATTTGGGGTTGTCTTGTAAAGAGAATGGCCCCAGGCTCTGAAGAGCTATGAACTCCAATGTGTATGGGGCTAGGGAACGAGCATGGGAAAGAGGACCAGGCGGGGACTGTGGAGAACCAGGGGCAAGGGTAAGGGGGTGCTGCTACCCCACTCTGGCAGACTATTTCCACTTGGGGTGAGGGGGTGTCAGTGTTATGAGACCAGGCATTTTTTTAAAAAGAAGGTGGGAATGCAGATTTTATGTGAGACCTCCGGTATGTTGCAACGAATTGATATATGTATATACAACTGTGTGGGCCAAACCAAACACAACTGTGGGCTGGATCTGGCTGACAGAGGATGGTGTTTGACCTCTGTGACCCCACTAATGGTTTTTAACCCGTACACAGTTACAAGAGCTGGCACATTCTCCACAGAGCAAATTACCTTGTCGTTTGGTCCGAAGATCCTTTACACCTGTACTTTGTGGGGTTTTAGAAATAAGCCTGAGAAGTTGATGAGTTTACTGTCCTAAGAATTTCAAATCCACAACTTCGCAGTTTCCTGCTGGACGGAAGTACGGCTCATGAGCTCTCTACAGGGAGTTAGGGAAGATACTTGCTGAGGGGGAAGATGTTCAGCGGCATCACAGTACACACGTAACCAACTGACTCAGACCTGACGTTAATACCACCTACTTTTAAATCTAGGGTTTGTTCTTTGCTGCCTCTAGAGACAAATAAGTCCAGGACACTTGTCATCCAGGGTCTTACAACTGGCAGCCCAACAGGTCGGATGGAAAAACTCAATGAGGAGAAAAGAATCAAATCCCCCTTCTGGTCTGACCAGACATTATGGAACGCAGACAACATGATGGCTGGCTGGCTACCTTCCTTATCACACGCAAGGCATCATGCCGCACAGCAAGCACACTTTCAGTTGGCCTCCCATACTGCTGCTGGAAGATTTCTAAACAGTCCTTGCACATATGATTGGAAGGAAGGGACTTCTTTTCTTCTTCTTTTTTAATTAAAAAAAAAGGGAGAGAGAATTCCTGTCTCTGTCTCTGAGGCTTGAAACGCAACCTCCCATGGACCGGAGCGATCCCCAATACTAAAAGGAGGAGAGGACGCAAATGCTAGACTCTTCCCTCCACGCTGCGCGAGAGGAAGACTGACCTGGGAGTGATTTGCAACGGGCTGGGGAACTTGGTCCTCAGTGGCCACTGGCTACCACCTTAATGTGCTCTGTATTCAACTAATATATAAAAGCAGTAACACTTGCTGTATGGAAAGTGAATTTGCTCTGTAAATCTTTACCCAAATCACAATAAAAAAAAAAAAAATTAAAAAAAACCCAACAACTTTTGGGGGAAGAAAAAAAAAGCAGTAACACTAATACCTTTACAGGTTGCTTATGATATATATGCCAAGTTCAGTCCTAAGTCCTTTATATGTATTAACTTATTTATTATTCCTCACATGACTTCAAGGATGTAGGTCTATTACTATTTCCATTTTACAGATGTGGAAACTGAAACACAGAGAAGCATTCTGTCCAGGGTCACACACGTAGTGATTGGTGGATCAGGAATTCAAACTGAGACCGTCTGGCTGCAGGGTTCCTGCTTTCAACTGTTACACTAAATTAACTGTCTAGATGAAGGCTGGGTATCAAGGCAAAGGCCATTATCTCAGACTGTGTTACTTCCTGCATAATATGAAAGCTTAGGAATTCTCTGCTTGGACAGTCAGTGAAAAGCAATGTGCTACTTCCCATCTTACATAGGTCTGGTCACATAGAGCAATCATGTAATTCAGGAAACAAATCTTAAATACCAGTGTGTACATTTGACTAAGATAGCTGTTACAGTGGCACTCCATCTCACCCTTTTATGTACACAGATTCAAGCATTGGGATTAGAAACTGAGAGAGAGCAGTAACAACTTATACTAGACACTGGGGGTTCCCAAAGAGTAGGACAAGAGCCAATCTGATAGAAGACCCTAAAAGAGCATCCTATTATTTAAGCCTATACTATAAGTGGTTACAGCTTGTTATTATTATACAATTGCTTTTTAATCTATGACTCTCCACTAGGCTATAAACTCTGTGAAGGCAGGGACCAAGCTCTAACTAACACAGAGTGAACACTCAACACACAGCTGATGAAAAATAAATGCTATGCACATTTATATGCCAAAGCACAATGTCACACTCTGCCCAGAAGAACTTACATTGCATACAGGACATGAGAGCCTCTAAACGTCAACCAAGGTGAGCATTTCCATCCCAATCTTCATTGTTTTAGGGTCTGCTTCTAGTGGCATAGTAGTTAAAAGCACTCAGCTGCAAGCCAAAAGGTTTATGGTTTGAACCCACCAGCCACTCTGCAGGAGAAAGATAAGGCCATTTGCTTCCGTAAAGATTTATAGCCTTGGAAACCCTATGGGGCAGTTCTACTCTGTCCTAAAGGGTCATTATGTATTGGAACCAACTCGATGGTGGTAGGTTCTCTTTCATTGTACACCTCCTTGCTAGATGATGACATTGACTCCCTACAGCCTCAACCCTAGGTCACCAACTCCCCAATCTTTTTATCTCATCCCAATCTAGCCCTCAAGCTACAACTTTGATTTTCCAACTGCCTTCAAGATATCCCTGACAGATATAAGCAACTGCACCTTAATGTTTCCAAAACTCAGTTCATCCCCACTCCGCTTCCCATCCTTCTTCATTTCCCTCCTCCAGACAGAGGCTTTATCTGTTGCTGTAGTTTAAAGTGAAACTAATCCATGGTCAAGTCCTTAAGAAACATTTACTAGTTACATGACATTAAGTTTCTCTGACATCAGGTTTCCACAATAGTACGATGGCAATGATAATATTTATCCGTAGGGCTGGCATATGACTAAATGAAATCATGTATTAAGTTCCTTAGTTCAGTGCCAGGAATATAGTGTAAGCCAGTAGTAAGATAGTATCTAAAGGAGCTCTGGTGTGCAGTGGTTAAGGCATCTGGCTGCTACCCAAAAGGACAATGGTTTGAACCCATCAGCCACTCTGTAGAAGAAAATGAGGCAGTCAGCTTTCATAAAGATTTACAGTCTTGGAAATCCAATGGAGTTGCTATGAGTCAGAACTGAACTGATGGCAGTGAGATTGGTTTTTTGAGTTTTGGAAGACACTATCTACTAATACTCTGAGTTAATTTAATACCTCTATATCTCCATCCAACCTCTCAAGCTGGAAAACTCAAAGCTGTCCTTTACTTTTGATGATTCTCCTATCTCTTCTTAATTCAAGTAATCCCCAAATATTTTCAATTCTCCTTTAAAAATTCCCAAACCTAAGTTCTTCCTCCTCATTTCCCTCCTACTGCCTTCAATTAGACCCTCGTCTCATCTAAACCACTGTAAGCACTTGTGAGTTTGTTTCCTCGCTTCCAGTCTCTCTGCTTTTTAGATCCTGTATCACAGTGACATCATAGTCATCTTGGTTAAAACTCATACCAATCTTGTCACTCAACTGGGTAAAACCCTTCATTGGCTTCCACAGGTAAAGTCCACACTCATCAGGAATGGGGTTGGAACTACTACTTACTATACGAAATATTTTCTTAGGATCTTTATATATATGTTATTCATTTTATCATCACAATAATGCTGCTGAAAGAAATATAATTATCATTATCAAAAAAGTGAGGCCTATCATTAGCCACTAATGGAAGTCAAATAACTTGCTTATGATCTAAATTAATCAGAAACTGGGATTCACCAGGTTTGTTGACTCCAGACTACATAGATGCCATTACAAAGAAGTTAAAATATAAGAAAATCTCATATAAATCAAAACCAACCCAACAATCTCTTAGAAAGGTCCAGCACAGCCAGTATTTCTTTTTGTGTTGGAAAGAATGTTCTTTCTTTGGCTGAGCACAAGAAGAAGTAGTTGACATGCATCTCAAGGCCATGTTGTATGGGAAATTTGTATCTTTAAATATTACAATCCCATTCCATGCAATGACATTTTACACTGTGAGGGAGATAAGGAAGCTGGACCACATATCTTGTCTTATGCTCAGTCTGGGAATGGTGGACAGAATTACCTGTATTATTTGAATTGTAATTTTTTTTCTTTCTCCATTTTTGTTGAGTATGCATCGCTGAAGTTGTGTGTGGTAACTGGAATATATCACTAGCAGAGCACCAACAGTGCATTGTAAATAATCTTTCTCAGCAAGGTCGGGATAGAGGTCACATGTCTTTGCATTCTTAGTACCTGGCATTGCACTTTGCACATAACAGGTATTATTAATATACTTGCTGAAACAATCAACAAATTAACCGCTTATCTCACAGTTCCACTCCTTCAAAGGTTATCACAAATTTCAAATTAGTTGAGTATAAATTTAGAAGATTTTAGGGTAGGTCATGCCAAATTATCTTATTTTCAACAAGACTTCTACCTGTCCTTCTGCGCTGTGGTTTGGTCTTGAACATTCAACCTGACTTTGAGGATGTCCACTCAGTTCAGAACATCCTGCAGAGTAAGGGGTCTGACAGTTCCCACAGGTTCCTCTGAGTCAAAGCTGAACTGCAAGGTCATGGGTGAAGCAGCTGCTCTGACTGAAAGCTGCCTCATTTTCTGGTCTAGTGTGGTCAGGAACAGGAAATTGAACCTTTGATATTTGGGGCTTTGATTCTAGTCTGCCCTCCAAAAGCACTCAGCAACACTGCGGTCTTTAGATGTGGAAAGAATGAGCACATTTAAAGTGTTCATCATGGAAGAAAAAACTGATGCTGGAAGCATGAGGCTGCAGCTTGGCCACGGTGTTCACCTGCTAGTGCCTCAGGAAAACGTCTGTGTGGTGAAATGTTGTGCATTCAGATTCTCAGTCCCCCATTTCCAGAGTACTTCGAAAGTACTGGCACTGAGTTCCTACCCAGTTCCTGAGCAGAATCTGGTCAAGTGGGGTCTAAACTTGCTACACAAGCAAATCTGGTGGCAAACACATTGCTTTACTCACTAAATTACAATACAGCAACATGACGTCACATAGTTGTTGTTGTTGTGGTGGTTATGTGCTATCGAGTTGGACCTGACTCATAGCGACCCCTCCTTGGGTTTCTGAGGCAGTATCACTATGGAAGTAGATTGCCCAACCTTCCTTCTGAGGACCGGCTGGTGGGTTTGAACCACCAGTCTTCTGGTTAGCAGTCAAGTGCCTTAGACAGATCTAGGTTCAAATATCATTCCAGGCAAGCCACCTAGCCCCTTGTCTCAGTTTCCTCTCTGAGTACATTATCCATTACTTTATACATTATTGTTTTGAGGGTTAAATCAGATGAACACAGGTCAAACACTTACCTCAATGCCTGCCATAGTCTATAAATTCAATAATCAACAGTACTTATTGTTGTTCTCTCAATTCTCATCCCATATTGATCTACTCTCAAAACAAAAGCCCAAGTCTTTACAATGGCCTATGAGCCCTACATGATCTGACTCTGGTTTTCTGTCTGATCTCACCTTCTTGTCTTCCCTTCACGCATTTCACATGGACTTCCTTACACTTCCTTAAACATGCCAGGTCTGCTCCCCCATCAGGGTCTTTGCCTGGGCTGCTTCTTCTAATTGATCTCCAGTGTCCTCTGGCACATAGGAAACATTAGGACAGCTAAATGAATAAATTGGCTTGTGTGGCAAACTAGTAACTGGAGCCGTGTACGAAACTCCTGAGTGCACAGGTCCTGGTACCGTAGGTGGTGCAAACACTTAACACGCTCAGCTGCTAAACAAAAGGCTGGAGGTTCGAGTCTACCCAAAGGTGCCTTGGAAGCAGGGTCAAGCGATCTATTTCTGAGAAGTCTGTCAGTGAAATGCCTATGGCTCACACACATACACATACACAGTGTGTCCTACTTCGACACACATAGGGTTGCCATGAGTTGAGGTTGACCCAACGGCACTGGTTTTACACTGAAACTGCACACACTCTTTCACATCGGCTGCAGGACTGCCATGAGTCAGAGATGACTCAAGGGTAATTGGTTGATGTCCTTTTAGATCTCCTTTCTGAGGAAGCTGGAACCCTATCCTCCAACAGATAGCAAAAACGGCTCCAAGCGCTTTCCGTGAATTAGTTCATTCAATCCTCACAACCGCCTTGTGCAGTAAGGGACAGTGGGTGTGTCATTATTCCTTATTTTAGAGGAGAAGACAGCACTGAGAGATTAAGTCATTTGCTGAAGGTCACTGAGTGAGGAAGTGATACCGGCTGTCTGGCTACAGAGCCTGTGTTCTCATCCACTGTGTTTCACTGTCTGCCTCTGCCCACCACGTCCCAGCCCACCCCACACTCTCACCTGTGGGCTGCAGACTTTTCCTGGCTATCTGGAGCCAGTGTCTTTGGCCAGGGAGAAAACTCTCAGGCCCAGCACTGCTTTCGGCTCGACTCTCACGGATGAATACGCTCCTCTCTGCATGCCAGGCTTCCAGGCAGCCAAGATTTTCCTCAGGGTCTCCCTCCTACAAGCTTGTGCTACAGGGGTTCGAGCGCATTCCCTAATCAAACCTGATTAAATTATGACGGAAGAGGTCAAGTTGAACAAGTCCAGTGGGCTGTTCATTTTAGGCACAAAAAGACACAGCTCACGTGCTGTTGTTGGTTTCTTCTTTAGAATTCGTATTTTACAAAGCCAGCTAAGCATGTGTCAGAGAAATGATTTTCTTTAGTAGCATAAAATAATAGGATGGAAAGTCAGTAGGTCAAAACCAAAAATCAAATCTACAGTGTAGAATCGATTCCGACTCACAGCGACCCTCTGGGTCTGTGCAGAACTCTCCTAGAGTTTCCAAGGCAGTAATCTTTATGGAAGCAGATTGTTGCATCCTTCTCCCATGGAGTGGCTGGTGGATTCAAACTACCAACCTTGCAGTTAGCAGCCAAGTGCTTTAACCACTGTGCTACCAGGGCTTCTCTCAGTAGGTCAGACTGGACCCTACCTGGACAGGGTTGAGATGACTCATGGTTAAGGAGGATGACTGAGAACTGCTCCAAAGCCCACTGTGAATGTCCTTTCATCCTTTTTTAACCTTGCTACTGCCAATCCATCCTTCAAGACTCACCTGAGTATCCCCTCCAAGAAGCTGCCTAGAGCAGCCTCATCCTCACCCTCCTGCTTTCCTCTCCCAGGCTGGAAGAGGTGACCTTCCTTTCTACCCTCAAAGTATTCTGTACCTCCTTACACCATTCCATCTGCTGAACTCTACTGAAATCACCTGTCAGTCTCCTTCACTGACTGTGAACTTGAGTGCAGGGGCAATGTCCTTTACATGTTTGTGGCGTTGTACCTAAGGCATGTGACTGCTAACCAGAAGGCTGGCAATTCAAACCCACCAGCCAGTCCTCGAAAAGAAGATTGGGCAATCTACTTCCATAGCGATACAGCCTTGGAAACCCAAACCCAAGGAGGGGTCGCTATGAGTTGGTTCCAACTCAACAGCAGTGTTTTTTTGTTGTTTGTTTGTTTGATTCCTAGTGCCTAGAGGTGCTCAACAAATGACTACTGAATGGAACAGTGTCACCCAACAGAGATGCCACCACCTCTCAGATCTGGGGATCTGCCTTGTCATCTCTGATTGGGCTTAGACTGAGATCTACAAGGCACAGGCCTTGCAGTGACCAGTTATGGTGCAAGGAAGCCAGCATTGTGAGGTCAGACTGCCATTCACTCAAAAGTTCTCTACTATCAATGGAAGTAATTACTCAAAATTCTCATTAAATACACATATTAAGGGAGTTGTTCTATTTTCCTTAAGGATCCCTCTCTGGGTTAGGGTTGGACATGGTAAATAGGAATGAAACTAAATGTACACGTAACGTTGAATGTAAAACAAGCTCTTAAAATTAAAAAAAAATTTTAAAAGATCCCTCTCTCTTCAAAAGGCAGCACAATGATAAATCATCTCCTCAATTCTGCCAGTACACATGATGCTGAAGCCTGTAGCAACTAGCATATTCATAACCTTACACGTTTGACTGTACACAGATTTTAAACTGCAAAATGTTTGTAGGTGGTGCCATTAACAATTTAAGGACTTATTTTCAGTATAGTTCACTGGGTCACAGCAGAGAAGCCATCAAATACAGGAAAAAAGCCACAAGACATTCTCTGTCACTTGTATTGGCTTTTCATGAAATGCTGTAACTTTGAGCACACATGCAGGTAAATATGTCAGCAATAACTGGGGCGAGGACACACACTATAAGTATCAAAAGAACCTCTATGGGATTATAAAGTCAGACTCTTTAATATCACCCAGAACTTAACTCTATCAGTGCTAACTAATGCTTCTCAGAATTTTGGAGTGATCAAGATTAATTCAAAAACCACTGTGCTTGTTCTGAAGCAATGTTGACACAAACCTCAAACTGCTGACAACAAACCACATACATCAGAATGTTTCAATGGATCTGAGGTCAGGGTGGGGCCTCGACTTTAAAAAATATCCATAGGTGAATCTGATGTGCAATCCGCCCTCAGAATGACTGGTCCTGTTCAATGGAATCCCACTGAACTCTTAGCACAGCCGTGCCCATTGTTTCAGATGAAGAAATCAAAGTGGAGGCAGCCTAACTCCCCCAAGAGCCAGCTGACAAGGTGCAGCGCCAGGATTTGAAGCCCGGGCTGAGAGCCAGCACAGCCAACAGACTGACAGCAGCATCTCTGAGCCAGATCTCCTGGTTTCAATGCTGGCTCTAACGCTTACCGGCTGGCTGACTTTGAATAAGTTTGTTAAGTCTGCATCTCTGTTTTCTCATCTGTAAAATGGGGATATAAACGGCACATACCTCAGTGGGCTTAGTCAGGATTAATGAGTTAACTGATGCAAAATGCTTACAACAGTGGCTAGCATACAGCCAGCACCATTTTTGCTATTAATTGACTCAAAGTCCAAGCTTTTTCTTAAATATCAAAGGTTAATTTTAAGCAAACTTATTAATATTCGGAAACATAATTGTTTTGCATATTGCTTACGCAGTCAATAAAAGCTTATTAATTAACACATGCACCCAAGTTTTTTTTTTTACTGTGTCTCATTCCAGAAGGAAGAGTTAGTACTGGAAACCTACTCACTGCCGTCAAGTTGACTCTGACTCATAGTGACCCTTTAGGATAGAGTGCAACTGTTCCTAAGGTTTCCAAGGCTGTATATCTTTAACAAAGCAGACTGCTATCTCGTTCTCTCACAGAGCAACTGGTGGGCTCAAACTGCCAACCTTTCAGTCAGCAGACATGCACTTAACCACGCTGCCACTAGGGCTCCTTGACCACTACTTAGAGGAGACTCTATCAAGCAGATGAAAGAACTGCCTTTGCAGGGGAGGGATGACAGGCTGAGATACGCTCCAGGGTCTGCGTGTTATAGCAAAGAACACACTGGCTGAAGGGCTCCCTCTCTGCCGGGCACTGTACAGGAATGTAATTTAGTTACATTAAACTCAGACACTTACCCAGACTGAAAAGCGTGGTAAGTGTGAAACAGAGGCTGTTGAAAATGGGTACGTAGGGAGTGTGTGTGTGAATGTGAGAGATTCTAAGTCATTCACTGACCTGAGGATATGCCATAAGGCCCAGTGAAGAGATTATAATAATTTAATTGGATCACTGGCTATGAATAACTACGTTTGCAATGAGAGAACAAAATACTTCCTGAATTCCTAAATATACTGTGCATTTTCTATCAAAATAAGTAGTCAGAGTTGCTTGGTTTCCTAAAGGAAAACTGGAATAGGTGATGTTCTTTCTCATCCTTATTTCTTAACAAAAAGAACAGCGGAATCTCTCATCTATTTCTGTTCTAGGAAGGATGCATCTTTGTCATCTTCCTACAGGCAGAGCCACACTCAAGTCTGCCTCTGCTCAGCATTTACTGCCTTGTGTCTGTGTACAAGAATATGAGGGAGGGAAAGGAAATCTTAGACGTGTTTATAAAAACTATATGGCAAAAAAATCAACATCAATTTAGCTCTCTATTAGAGGTATGTCTTCTTTCCTTCAAGGAGCTCTGGTGGCACAGTGGTTAAAGCACTGGGCTGCTAACCGCAAGGTCAGCAGTTCAAACCTACCAGTCACTCCATGGGAGAAAAATGAGGCAGTCTACTTCTGTAAAGATGACAGACAACCTTGGAAATCCTATGGGGCAGTTCCACGTGATCCTAAAGGGTCGCTATGAGTCAGATTGACTCGATGGCAGCGAGTTTTGGGGTCTTTTTTTCTTCCTTCCTTCCTTTCATTCTTTCACTCATTCATATTCACTCTCTCTTTTTTTCTTTCTCTCTCTCTCTCCCTCCCTTTCTCCCACATAGTCTGTGATGTGGTAGAGGAGAGAGGGGCTTTATACTCTGCATTAAATACATCACCCCCACATGGGTGGTACCATGGTGGGGACCTAAGAGTGCAAGCTCTGGATAAAGCAAGCATTTAATTTCACTAAACCTCAGTTTGTAAAATGAGGCTGGTAATAGCCTATTTCAGAGGGCTACAGAAAGATTTAAATGAGATATAACCTATGTAAGGCTATTACTTTAATGTCTAAAAAAAAAAAAAAAAACCCCAACTCACTGCCATCGAGTTAATTCTGACTCATAGTGACCCCACTGGGTTTCAGAGGTGGTAAATCTTTATGAAAGTAGATTGCCCCATTTTCCTTCTGAGGAGCAGCTGTTGGGTTTGAATCGCCAACCAGAGCTCCTACTGTAATGCCTAGCACACAGTACTATTCAATAAGGACTAGCTATTATTTTATTAGGAGCTCTGGTAGCATAGTGCCTAAGGCACTTGACTGCTAACCAGAAGGTTGGCAGTTCAAACCCACCAGCCACTCCTCAGGAGGAAGGTTGGACAATCTACTTCCGTAGTGATACCACCTCAGCAACCCAAGGAGGGGTCAATATGAGTCGGGGCCGACTCGACAGCACATAACAACAACAACATTATTTTATTATTATTATTCAGCAAATGTACAAAGCTATTGTTTCTGTTTATTTTGGGGGAGACAAAATTCATGCTCTGCCCATCAACCTAGCTAATACACCCTCGTCCCAACTAGGGCACATAAACTTGTCTTAAAAGTTAAAGAAACAATAAGGCCGAACATATGGTGATACATTATGAAGGGACTGGTGGCCACTCTGCTTTTGTTTCTTTCCCTCCTCTGTCCCTCTTGAGCTCCTCTCTGAGCTGTGCTAACTGGAGACATGGATGGTTAGTCTCCTGGGGAGAAGCCTGAACTGTGTGACCCTTGCCCCTGGGGGTTAGGGAGAAAGGGCCAGTCTACTGCTAGGGTCTTGTTTCTGCAGGCACCTTTGGAGAGATCCTGAGACCATCTTTATAAAAGCCTCTTCTGGACTCTGATCAGCTTTCTTTTCTTTTCTCACCAAATGGCCTTGAGATTGCTACTTTTACAGACCTGCTTGCTGGTGAAATCTAGACGAGCAAACTGTGAGACCTCCCAAGGCCCTCATCTTTTTCTTCATTTGACACAAACACACAATTAACCAGAGTAGGAGTTCCAAACAATTAAGAGATGAAAGGCACAGTGGGTACTGAGCAAAGTTTCGGTCTCTAAACAAAAGGCTAAAAATGACAGCACTTTTAATGGAAATGAGAGAGGGAGGCAACTCAAAGTCATAATAAAAAAGTGCTTTCCTCCTTCTGCAGCCCAGACCCGATGTCATTATGACAACACAACATTCGAGAAAGTCCAACCCATTTTAAGTGGTTTCTGGAGACTGTTGTCCCACAGTGAGACACAGACTGATGGATCACAGAGGAGAGAAAGGTCACTGTGTCGTGAACCACCGCTGATCTCGAATGATAGAACCAAAAGAGACAGGCATCTCCACTTCCCAGTGCTTGCTAACTGACATCACACCATGCATTTGACCAATGTGCTGTCTGGATTATCAGCAAATGTCAATAACAGTACTTGAGTAGCTCAGATAAAGGCCTTGAAATACCATGAATAGATTCATATTTCCCAGATGAATGTATCACCTTAACTCCATGGCATTTTACTTTCTATTCTTTCAGGCAAAACTCTAATCCCATAACACCATTTGTCCTGTGCAGAACTACATTTTTTGTTTAGAAAGTCAATGCAGTAATGTTGGAGTTTTCATTCTGTGCATAATTTGAAAAGGTAAGATTAAAGCTTTTGCCTTAGAGCAGCAAAATAAGTATTAATCTGCTCTGGTTACCTAGTTCCGCTCTGACAAGAATATACCACAAACGGGATGGGTTTAACAAACAGGAGTTTATTCTCTTACAATTCGGAGGCTTTAAGTCCAAGTTCAAAGTGCCAGGCTCTAGGGGCTGGGTGAAAGCCCCTCAGCCTTGGGCTTCAGCTCGGCCTCCAGCTCCCATCCCACTGAAGCTAGAGGCTTTTCTTCACTCAGACAGCTGTTGGCTACTGAGTCTGCTAAGCCCAGGTTGACAAGTAAAAAGGCACAGTCCCGAAGTTACAAAAACACACAGCAGGCCATTAATTCAAGTCCATTGTAAGTCCCCAGGCTGACAGAGTATGGCAGGCTGAACAACGACACAGCTACATGCAGGGTCCAAGTATGCCATAAGCTAGCTCCTATCCCCAAGGCTTCTCCTTATATACAGGAAGTAGACCATATCCCAAAGGCAGCTACTCAGCTGCTTGTGGTAGATCTCACCATGGAGTTGATTGCCAGTCTCATCATGGGGAATAACTACCACCAGATGCCCAGCCACTCAACCAGGCCCAGCCAAGCTGACATACAAATGGAACTACCACATAATCCATCAAGGAAATGCAAATTAAAACAACAATATCATTTATCACACTACTACTAGGATGGCTACAACCAAAAAGACAGATAATAGCAAGTGTTGATGAGGATGTGGAGCAAGTGGAGCCCTCATACACCGCTGGTGGGAAGCTAAAATAGTGCAGTTGCTTTGGAAAACAGCCTGGCAGTTCCTAAAAAGGATAAACATAAAGTTACCATGTTGTCCAGCAATTCTACTACCAGACATATACCAAGAAAAATGAGAACATATGTCTACACAAAAACTTGTACACAAATGTTCAGAGCAGTATTAATCATAACAGCCTCAAAGCAGAAGTAATCCAAAAGCCCATCAACTGACAAATGGTTAAATAAAATGTGGTCTATCCATACAATGGAATGTTATGTGGCAATAAGAAGGAATGAAGTATTGACATATGCCACAACACAGATGACACTTGAAAATACTATGCAAAGTGAAAAGTCAAACACTTAAGGCCACACATTGCATATTCCATTTATAGAAATGCCCAGAATAGGCAAACCTATAGGGACAGAAAGTAAAAAGTAGTGGCTGCCCAGGGCTGAGAGCAGGGCAGGGCTTGGGAGAAAGTAGGAAGTGACTGCTAATAGGTATAGGGTTTCTTCCTAGGGTGATGAAAATGTTCTAAAGTTGATTCACAACTCTGTGACTATACAGAAAAACCACTGCATTGAATTGTATGGCATATAAATTATATCTCAACAAGGCCGCTATTAAAAAAATGACTATTAACGCAGCAGGCAGGAGGAAACATGATTGCGTAATTACAGCAAGGACTATTACATTAGGAATCCTAATACCCAGAAGCGAAAGATTCAAGACCTCAAGGGTGGCCTTCAAAAGTTTCAATGACCTCATTCACGTTTAAGGTCATCCTGCTACTTCTACTAATCAGAATCCTAGATGACTAAGCTTTCCTCTCATTTGTGCTCCTATAATAATTAGCATGGGGCTTTCGAAATAACTAACGCTCAGTGATGATTTCTTCAACTGAATTCAAATGAATTTCAAAAATAACCAATCAGAGTCAGTAAATAAAAATCAAGACTACTTTGCTGGTCAGCACCAGGACAGCTATTTGCCAAATGAAATTTGGGCCATCTGTAATGCAAGTATGCCCTAAATCTTAGCCAGTCTTGGTTACATTATAAGATTCACCCTTTAAACTGCCTATAGTTTTCTATCTCCCATGATAAGATCGGAAAGTTCCTGGGCAGAGAGACTTTGAATGTAGATTAACAGACAAGATCACTAAAAGTCAAAGCAGGGCAGCATTCTGTTTGCCTCACACTGAATGTCAGCAAATCCTAAGGCTGACTTTGCTGTTGTTTAATTTCTTCCTACAAGATAGCTTGATGGTTAAGAGGACAAGTTCTGGAGCTAGTCTGCCTGGGTTCAAATTCAAGCCCTGCCACTTACTAGCTGTTTTATCTTGGCCAGTTATCTGACATCGCTCGACCTCATTTCATCATCTGTAAAATGGAGAAAATAATAATATGATGCCACCGGATTCCCGTGAGGATATACAGTACTTAAGAATGGTGCCTAAAATATAGTAAATGGTCAGTAGGTGTATGGTATTACTGTGGGAGCCCTCGTGGCATAGTGCCTAAGGCATCTGACTGCCAATCAGAAGGCTGGCTGTTCAAACCCACCAGCCACTCCTCGGATGGAAGACTGGGCAAATGGAAGACTGGGCAATCTTCTTCCGTAGAGATACTGTCTTGGAAACCCAAGGAGGGTTCCATATCTTCAGAAGCCCTGAAACAGAGCTGAAGCACAGCTATTGTGATCAGAGAGAGAAGCACGTGGTATCAGACCTGAACCAGGCCCGCAGGGACAGATCAAACTCTAACTATGGAATTACATTTGTCCTTAAATTCCCTGAGGGGAAGTACTACTCCAGACTAAAAGGGGTGTTTGACAAGCATGACCTTACAGTCAGCACTGTAAACACGTTTTTCATGTAGAAACCTCCGAGAGGAGAAGATGACATGCTTTCATGGCATGTGATTATCACAGTTGTACTTTGGAAGGAAAGACAAGAACTACCAATATTCTGATTAGATAATCGGTACAGGCAAACCTCGGGGATATTGTGGGTTCGGTTCCAGACCACCACACTAAAGCAAATAACACAGTAAAATAGGTCCCACAAATGTTTTGGTTGCCCAGTGCATATAAAAATTGTGCTGACATTATGCTATAGTCTATCAAGTGTGCAACAGCATTATGAAAAAGTCTGAAACATTGTGAGAATTACCAACGTGTGATACAGAGGCATGAAGTGAACACATGCTGTTGGTAAAATGGCACTGACAGACTTGCTTGAAGCAGGGTTGCCACGAACTTTCCGTTTGTAAAAGAACGCAGTATCTGCGAAGCGCAATAAAATGAGGTCTGCCTGTACTCTGGAGAGTCTGTACGCTCTTAATTTTCCTCTGGATTTTCCAGCACCGACAGAAGCAGGATATCACAGGTAGTTTGTACAAGTCAACAACATTACCAGAGAGAAGAGGCTTCTAAGGGACATTTCCTAAATTCCAATGAACTATCTTTTGTTTCATTGAAAGTAACATGTTTGAAACCACCTCAAATTTATCAAAAAAATTCTTTGGACAATGCCAAGGTCTTTATACAACATTCTCCTTTTCACATCTTTCCCATAGCTTCTCAAATTGACATATGCTAATATTCTCAGTAGGAGCTCTGGTAGCATAGTGCCTAAGGCATTTGACTGCTAACCAGAAGGCTGGCGGTTCAAACCCACCAGCCACTCCTCGGAAGGAAGGTTGGGCATTCCTACTTCCATAGTGATACTGCCTCGGAAACCCAAGGAGGGGTCGCTATGAGTCCAGGCTGACTCGATGGCAAATAACAACAACAACAACAACAATATTCTCAGTAGATGCCGAGAATACCCACCAATCTTCTTCTTCTGACACATACGTTTTCTTCCACTTCTCTTTTAAGTAGATGTGGTACATGTGACTTAGTCCTGGCCAATGAAATGTGAGTGGAAGTGTGACGCACCTGTCTAGGCCTGGAACAACCTCGCTCTTTGCCCATGGACAAGCTTGGATGGAGGGGACCCCAGGATGATGGAGCCACAAGATGGAAGGAACTTGGGTGCCTGAACAACTCACACAGGGAGAAATATACAATGATGAACCACTGAGGTTTTGGAGTTGTTTATACAGAAGCTCCCACTTGTTACTCTAATTAATATAGCTATGTAAAAGCCTTGTTAATTATTGTTTAGAAGATGTGGCTTGCTTCCAAAATCTCTCCCGTTAGATACCGGTAACGAGTATACTAACATAAAAACCAAGAAAACCAAACTCACTGCTGTTGAGTTGGATCCAACTCATAGTGACCCCTCCTTGCATTTCCGAGGTGGTATCACTATGGAAGTAGATTGCCCAACCGTCCTTCCAAGGAGTGGCTACTGGGTTTGAACTGGCAGCCTTCTGGTTAGCAGTCAAATGCCTTAGGCACTACACTGCCAGAGCTCCCGTATACTGACATAACTGTGGAAAAAAACAATTCCTGGGTTGGTTCTCCTCTATTCTATCCTCATTTACCATCACTGGATAAAATCTGTCCATCATATTGACAAGACATGTTTCCTGGTATATCATCTGATCCAGCCTGATGGTTCTTTAGAGAACATGTCTTTTTCATTGTGTTATTTGAACTCTTAACCCAGTCTCCACACAGAGCTGCCCAGAATATAACTCCAATTGTGCACTTAATCATTCACCATCTCAAAGAAATGTTTTATAATTCCATCAAGTTCTGGACTAGGAGTCGATCAATTTAATATTGTTAGATAAAGATGAAAAGATATTCCAAACATGAATCACATTTACTCATAATTTTCATACAGTTCTTTATAACAATCTTTTAGTAACCCATGCATTTTATGTATGTCACATTTGTTTTAAAATTAAGGTTATAAATGGAATGAAATGTACGTGGAACGTTTTATAACCGGTTACCACCTCCAGTCTCTTGGGACGAAGAAGCAAAGTTAGTGGGAGCTACCTTTAGGTGATAACCCCATCAACTCCCATCTAAAAAGACTGTTTCTGCCTGGTAACTTCTCTCTCTCTTTTCTTTCTTCTTTTTCATGTTTGAACTGACTGCTCTCATC
This sequence comes from Orycteropus afer afer, assembly GCF_000298275.1. NCBI lineage: Eukaryota > Metazoa > Chordata > Mammalia > Tubulidentata > Orycteropodidae > Orycteropus > Orycteropus afer. The sequence goes on from NW_006921693.1 coordinate 4,890,092, forward strand.
CCTCCTCCACTTTCCCTCTAATTTTTCTTTTATTTAGTTGTCACTGTTGGGAACCTATACAGCAAAACACATACCAATTCCACAGTCTCTACACGTACGATTCAGTGCCACTGACGACGTTCTTCAAGTTGTGCATCATCCTCACCCCCCTTTTCTGGGTGTTCTTCTCCCACTGATACAAACTCACTGCCCCTCAAGGCTCCCGTCTATGTCTGGAGTTGCTGTTGTCCATCTGATCTCCTAGAGATTGTTCTTAAAAGAGTGTAATGCTCAAGGCAGGCCTTTTACTCTAGTTAAGCTAAATTTTAAGTTTTAAAAGGACTTTAGGAGATAGTTTTGGTTTAAGGGTGAAAGAATATCTCAAGGCAATAGATTCAAGAGTTCTCCAACCCTCTATGGCTCCAGAAAGTCTAACTAAGGTCAATGAGAATTTGAAGTTCTCGTCCATATTTTCTCCTTTTTGATTAGGATTCATCTATAGACTCTTTAATCAAAATGTTCAGGAATGATAGCTGGGAACCATCCATTCTCCCCCTTTTTAACTTTCATACCACAAATTACATACAGCTTTTTATTAACTTATTTGTTTATTGCCTGCTTTCATTACCAGACAGTAATTCCCATGAAGGTAGAACTTGTACCTTTTCTATTCATCCAATAAATATTTAGTGAATGCCTGTCAGATATTGCTCCAGGTACCAGGTAATTAAACACAAATAAGACGTGGTACTTGGCCTCAAGGTATGTGTACTTCAGTGGAGAAAAAAGACAATAAGCCTATAGATATATACACTGGAATAAGTGCTACTAAGTTATACTTATGTTTCCTTGGGTTTTAGTGGAGGTAGAGGTCATCTGTCTAGCGATCCAGTCTGTCTGGGAACTGCCTCTTTTGTATTTATACAGGCATCAAGGTAACCATATTTTATCACATGGCTCTGTTCCCTTGACCACAGTTGCCTGGGCCACAGTGGACTTCTGATCTATCCTTTGCCGACCACCTACTCTCTTCTGAGAGGATGGGATGGGACTGAGAAATTCTACTTCAGCCTGGGCTGTTTAGTAGAAA
>NW_006921693.1:4906067-4914820 GCF_000298275.1 Orycteropus afer afer
CTCTGCCAGCCTTGCTGGGTAACCCAGGGACATTTTAATCATTTTCAGGCTGACCTTTCCTCTCTGCCTCAGTTGGTAAACTAAACTGACAGCTCAATCTCAACTTGGTTCTGTCGCCTCCAAAGTGAGAGTGTTCCCAGTGTGAAAGCACCATCACAAAAATGACAAAGCAGGAAGTGTTCTCTCAGTGGCTCCACGTCGAATGACCTCTGCTGCTGTTTTGCAGTGCTCTGCACAGTTTAGGCAAATAGCTAACCGTATCTCATCTGTGTGTTTTAAGGAAGAAAAGACTGCCATTTGCAAAACCTCTCAATTCTCTAAAGCTGCCTTAATCTACTTCTGATTGTCACAAGGGCTGCAGGCACGTGGAAGGCTGACACTTCATTCACTGACTCCTTCTGGGCAGGTGGCCAGGGTTGTATCCCTGAAAGTCTGCAGCCTCTGCAGTGGGCTCCTTGTTCAGGAACACCCGACGCTGGTAGGGCAGCAGCCAGGGAAGCAAATACGCATTTGGGAAAGTTTTAAATTACTAAGTTAAGCATGTTTATTTAATCCACTGATCTATAACCAGATTCCTCTTACTAAAGTTTAGATCTTATAGTGTAATAAAAATATTTTCCCAACTAGTTAGTGAACTGCTATGGAAGCTTATATCTTAAATAAAGAATCTACAGATGTTTATGGTTCCAACCAAAACCTACAAAATGGACGGGGGTCAAAAGTGGCGCCAGAATTCAGTGTCATTTGTATGTGATAACTAGCAGGGCTTCAACAGAGCTTTTTTTTTTTTTTTAAATGGGGTTAATAGGCTCATTTCTAAACAGGAGTTTTTGTTTTGTTTTGTTTTAATGTTATGTATGATAAAAGGGAAAACACATTTTCTCTGTTTAAAAAAAAAAAAAAAATCCTGCTTGCTAGAAAGCCTGCAGTCAACTTAGCTTTATTGCTTCAAATAAGCAGTTTGCACACAGCACAATAAAAAGTTTAATGAAAGAACATAATAGGCTTAGCAGATGCTGCAATCACAGGACATTTTAGGTAAATGGTTTTAAAAGGACATTTCATCAGTTTTGCAACACTCCTTGGAAAAGCGAAAACAACTGCTGAATTTAGGGAGGCTTTCTCTGAAGGAGCATTTGGGCCTAGTTCTCACAAGACCAAGTTCACAATGGACCAACTTCTAGCACAGCGGGAGGGCACAGACTGCCGTGATTCAAAATCGACTGGACAGCAACGGGTTTCATCATCCATGTTCCTGCTTGTGGTTAAAGACACCGTGGACGATCTCTTCTTGGGTGGTAAAGAAAACTGCTGCTTTCTAAGCAATGAGGCCTTCAGCATTCATTCAACGACCACTAAGTGAGGCGTAAAGATGGTTCCTGCCCCCAAGGAACTGCTATCCAACAGGAAAAAGAACAATGAGAAGTATGGGCACGCTCACTGTCACGTGGGTCGAGTCATTTCTTGCTAACTTATGAACAATGTGAAGGATGGCACTGGGACACACCAATCGCCCCCCTGCTATTGAAAAAGGAAAGCCACGTAACAGTGCCACCCTCATAGGATAAACAGTCCAGGGTTGATGAAGACAGGCCGTTAGCTCCTAGTGGAAATACTTCTCTTTAATCAAATGTTCAGATCACACATAGCATACCCCACTGTAAAGTTATTCATGAGAGAAATCTTCACCTGGTTATTACTGCCCTTAAATAACAAGGCCATCCTTCACAAGGAAGCTCCTTTTGTGACACCTGCATAGAGAACGCACTGTTGGTGCTGCCACAATGCAGCCATTTGCATTATCTATGGGGGTGAGGGGAAACCACCCTTGAAATCTCCCGCGTTTCCCCTGTGCTAACTGCCTCTGGCTTGGCCAGGCCTCAGCTTCCAGGTGCACTGAACCACATCTATCAAAATATTTTCCCCTAAGAGTGGAATGTCCTTTTTGATGATTTCCTTTGAAAGACATACACGTATTTAACTGGCACTTCTAAACTTTTAGAGATGGTAGATAAAATGAATTCATAGAGTAGAAAAAGGAGAAGAAAAAACCTCCATGGGTGGTTTGCTGATGCGCCGTAACGTCTCTATGACACAAGATACAACAACGTGCTTCCCATTTTCCCTCCTTTGACTGTGACTGACCCTCCGGCTGGATGAGCCTCAATTTCCACTCCATCATGGTTCTCACTGTGACTCGAATCCTCGCTGGATGGTCATTAAGGAGAGACAGTAGGTGTGACTCTTGTGCAGCAATGGCAGACCAACTGTAGCTACGGCTCTGCTATTGCTGTGGGGTGCCATCAAGTCAATCCCAACTCATTGCGATCCCCTGTGATGGAGCAGAACTGCCCCGGAGGGTTTTCTAGGCTATGATCTTTACAGAAGCAGATCACCAGGTCTTTTCTCCTATGGAGCCCCTACGTGGACTCGAATTGCAACCTTTCAGTTAGCAATCGAGTGCCTAAGTACTGCACCACCAGGCTCCTTTGTACAGAGCTACTGAGAGCTATTTAGGTCTACAGCAGTTTTTGAACATGTTAAAGCAAACACTAGCCTCTGAGACTGTAATTTATATCACAGAACAAAACAAAAAAAAGGAAAAAGTAAACAACCCAAAGATGAGAAAAGCCCTCCTAACCAGAGCAAAAGCACACCCAGACTCAAATGACCGCTTACATACTCAGTGCTCATTGCTGAGGAAATGCCCCTGCCATATTGTCAACATGGTCACTGCACAATCAGTTCGGAAAACAATGGATCAGCACTTTGAGTCATCTCAGTGTGAAGGGCAAGTGGAAGGTCAGTTCCGGCATGCCTCCCAGAAGGAAACAGTGCTGCTCACATGCTTGTACCCTGGTGCTGTTGCAGGTCCTGGCCGCGGCATCCCTTTGCTATCTGCCCCAGCATTCTGCCTGCAGGCTATCTGTGCCACCTCCAACTTCTGAAGGTCTGAAGGAACTGGACAGGGTGGCAAGCAAATCTAAGAGCAGGGCCAGGACAGAGAGCTCAGAGGGCCCAATTGGTGCCACCCAATGGCCCCAAAGACTGCACAACATCTCTGCAGAAACATGGCACTCGCTCCTCATAAGCTGGGAAAGTCCTTTCACTCTTTTTATCCATAAAAGAAAATATCCATGTGTCCTCCTCCCTACAACCACCATCATATAATTATAATTATTTTAAGTGTAGTTTAACTATAACTTAATTTTATTATCAATTAAAATGCAGTAAGTGTTTCTTGGGCTCTGTTCATAGCACTATAGACCCAGACAATTTTTTTTCTTTAAGATCCAAAGTGTGTTTATTTTTCAGAGAGTGTCTCCTTAACACAGTCTCAAAGATATTACATTTGGAATTTACATCCCATATTAGGAGTTCTGGTGGTGCAGTGGCTAAGGCATTCAGCTGCTAACCAAAAGGTTGGTGGTTCAAACCCACCAGCTGTTCCATGGGAAAAAGACGAGGTAGTCTGCTTCTATAAAGATTTACAGCCTTGGAAACCCCATGGGGTCACTTTGAGTCAGAATTGACTCAATGGCCATTGGTATGGGGTATAACATCCCATATTAAAAGAATTTCCTGCCCAAACCATCTTGAAAGAATTGTTATATTTTTGTTGCTGAAATTAATTTGGGTATCAGTCACTCATTCCATTTATAATTGGCTATGATTTGTCAGCACTTACTGCTAAATTAACATTTAATAAAGGTGACAAAATACGTGATCTTATGTTGGTTTGATTGAACATTTATTTTTGCTTCTACTTCTCTTTTTGTATTTTGTGTATTTTTGCATTTTGTATAATTTTTCCTTTTGCCAAGATCTCCAGCATGTTGAGGTCCTTGTAAAGTGTGCTACTGTCTAGCCATTGTGTCCACTGTACCTTACGAACATCAGAACCTTGACCGCAGGAGCCAGAAAGGGGCAATTTGCGGGTGAGATGCCTTCCTCAGAAATGGGCGGGAAAGATGCCAGGATGGATGTAGAGGGAGGAGACCCAGGCGAGAAAGAGGATGATGGCTAGACCCCACGTCACAGAGCCTCAACCTCTGTCAAAACAGGAGACAGAACGCTGACCCCTCAACAATCACTTTGTGTAGGTCCAACAGGGTGCACAAAGATGAAGGGAGCACTTTCCCTTCCCCAAGGAACTCAGAACTCAGTAAGAGATCTGGGAGTCGTGTACCGGACATAAGGCAGAGTGTGGCAACTGCTCTAAGACAGACTCGAGAGCCATGGAAACACTGCAGAGGGAGTCATTACCGAGGCCACCAAGTCACACAACTCCAGCAGGTGCAGTCAGCACTGTGGCCCACGGACATGGGGTCCCCAGAGTTGTGCAGTCCAGTGGTCATGGTTGGGGGGATAACAGAAGGTCTTACTGAAGTGTTGGCATTTGGGATGGTCTGAGAAAGGACACAATTTCATTTACCAGCCGAGTGACCTTCCATTTGCTCTTCATTTCTGTGGCAGACACCTAGCACTCTACATACAGCAGGACAGAACCCCGAGAAGGAGGCAGGCCCCTGGCTACAAACCTTTGTGACGTAACAAATATAAAAAGTTCAGCTGAGATGCCAAACATGACAAAAGCAGGGATGCGGAAGATGGGAAAAAGCCTACGTTAGGTGCTGAAGTCACCTAAGATAACCTATTATTCTAATATTATTAATTTTACTATTATCAGATTGGTCATCAAACAAACAAACTTGTCCAATCAAGATCAAATAAGTTATCATCGTTAAAATTCCAATCATGGTCAGTAAAACTTCTGATGCATTTATTCTTCATGGAAACCAATACCCTAATTAGGTAGATACATATGCAGAGAACCAGGAATGTTATAATCTGACTGCAAAAAGACTTGCCCAGCTGAAAACTGGAAGATAATAATCTGCTTCATCAAGAGATGAGCCTGCCTCGTAAATCAGAAAGCAATTGGGTTTTAAATAGTATTGTTTTTAAAAATGAAATTGAATTTAAAAAAACAAGTGAGAAAATCAACAACAACAAAAACCCAACAGCCAAACCTGAGTTAAGCTGAAAGGAATTAAAATGAAATTAACGTAAGGAACTTAATTTTTTTAAAAAATTGTTTTGCTAATTTACTTTGCAAACCCCTCATTTTCAGCAAGTAAGTTAAAATGATGTTTGGTTCATTTTTATTCTTTTTCTGTTTTGAAATCCTGAAGGCTGGAAGCGTTCTTTTGTGCTTAGGATCTCCAGTCTTTCAAACAGGAAGGGTTAATCTCACCCGTATCTTGGGGTGAGTGGGGAGGGGTGGAGAGCAGATACGCCTTTCTTGAACACAGCTTGAGAGGCTGTAATCCCAAGATCTCTGAAAATCCCCTGAGGATAACATCATTATTTAGGTGAATCATCTGCCACACAATCCCCCTCGCAAACAGAGAGGTACCAGACGCAGCCCAGGACCAGTTACACTGAACAAGGAAGAAGAACCACCAAGGGGGGAACAGGGGTGGCTACAGAATAGCCTGGGCACAGAGTAGCCCCAGGTCCCTCAGGACACAAGTAGATGACCAGGAAATGACCACATCCTGTGATTTCAGGACTCAGCACTCACTGAACAGCAACTCATTTCCCAGGTACAGAGACTAAGTGATAGGAAGGACAGAGATCAAATTCTTCAATCTGAGCCAAGAACAGGGTCGGAATTAGAAACCAGTCTCCACCTTTACGGATCACGTCGTAGTCCACTCTGCTAAACCAGAAGCACCATTTCACAGACGGATCTGATGATGGATCATGATCTTATCATAGTTGTTATTGTTGTTATGTGCCGTCGAGTCGACCTGACTCAAAGCGACCCCTCCTTGGATTTCCGAGGCGGTATCACTATGGAAGTAGATTGCCCAACCTTCCTTCCCAGGAGTGGCTGGTGGGTTTGAACCCCCAGCCTTCTGCTTAGCAGTCAAGTGACTTAGGCACTATGCTACCAGAGTTTATCATAATAGAAATAAAGAAATAAAAACCAGTTGCTATCTCAAACAGGTCCATAAACTACAAGTTGGAAAGGTAGTTTTAAAATGTACTTTCCAACTCTTTTGAACTAAAAACAAGTTGAGGACACTGCAGGAAGGCAGTTCAAACAAAAGCTAATTTTGTTTAATGAACTAACCAGGAAGGCATTGTGAAAGTATTGTGCAACTAAATGCTTAGCTAATTACTGTGAGATCAAATAACTGTTACCATAGTTACCGTACACTGTTTTCCATAATAACTTTTATCACTTCAATAAATCTTTGTGACGCAACAAATATAAAAAGTTTACTGTAACATGACTATAATGTTTTGGAAGGCACACGCTGATGACTGACCTACTGAAATTACCTTCCCATATTTGTCAGTGAATAAGGGATGCTGCCAGTATCTGGTTGACTCAACATCAAAGTGTCTCACTGGTTTCTTTATTAGACAATGATTCCTCAAAAGTTGAATTTACCTGATCCTTCATTCAACAGCAAAATCAGTGGCCCTTTCAATATTGATGAAAATAACAGCTACCATTTAGGAAGCAGTAAGAGTGTGCCGTGCCGGCCGCTGACACATCATCACCACGTGACCCTCACACACAGTGGTAGGATAAGCATCCTGGCCCAACCATCCAGTTCTCTCTTGGGAGGGGGTTCAAGCCAGGTCTGCACAGATCTAAAGTCAGTTCTCTTTCTACCACACCACACTGCCTTATTACTATTTTTTTTTAAGAAAACAATTTCTATAATAATTGTTTCATTGTTGTTGTATATAGCAGTCAAGTTACATGAGAATGACACAGAAGACTCCACGAAGGGCTGGTCTGTTAGACGAAATGAGTTTGTTTGAAATGAGCTACACTAGGGGTCGGTTTGGTTACTACTCCCAAGACACACACGTGTGTATATACAAGCACACACAGGTGCACACACACTCCCAGGGCTTGCTCATCTGGGCACCTTCACTCTCCTACATCCCGTTTGCCTTTTGCTGTATCTAAATGCTGAAATGTAGAAATAAGTCAAATGGAAACCATGGTACATAAGACAGACAATAAACTTCAAGTATGAATGTGATAAGATAAAGCAAACCGCAGACTCAAGATTCAGGTCTGTAGATGTGAGACGGTAGAGCTTTGGGCAAGCCACGGAATTTTCCGGGTTTTCTCATCTGGAAAATGGGGCAATAATCCCCACTTACTAACTCCTAATAAGGAAGACCAAAGATTGATGCCTTTTAATTCTGGTGTTGGTGAAGAATATTGACTACACCGTGGGCTGCCAGAAGAATGAACAAATGTATCTTGGAAGAAGTGCAGGCAGGATGCTCCTTAGAAGTGAGGTTGGTGAGACTTCACCTTGCTTACTTTGGACATGTTGTCAGGAGGGACTGGTCCCTGCAGCAGGACATCATGCTGGTAAAGTAGAGGCTCAGGGAAAAAGAGGAAGACCCTCAACGAGATGGACTGACACGGTGGCTGCAACCGTGGGCTCAGACATGGCAACGACTGTGAGGATGGCACAGGACTGGGTGGTGGTTCTTTCTGCTGCACACGGGCCACCATGAACCGGCAGTGATCTGACAGCATCTAGCAACAACAGTAACAACTAACTCATGGGGATTTTCACATATAACATGCCCACGTAAACTAACGTGAGGGGACTGCGCAGCTGGAAAAAGCATGTAACACATATGATATCTGTAAAAATACGGTATTTAAGGCTGTTGAGTTCTTTGAAGATACAAAGTACTAAGTATAATAATTATTATCAAGATGAAACATAAACGTAAAACACACATATGATTACAGAGTTACTAAATAGTAAGCCTGAAAACCAGTATCAAAAGGATATCCCACTGCAATAAAAGCAAACATGCATCCTCCTAAATCCTGATGAAGTCTGTGAGTTCCTGCCTATGAAACCTGATTCATACCTATTCAGCATTGTTCCAAAAGTCTCTGTTTTAAGAGGCCAAAAGCCATTTCATTGTTGGTTTCAAAGATGACGGTAGGATTCATGTCAGGGAATGAATCAGCCTTTGATGATTCAGCTGCTGTAACCTTGTGTCAGAGATAGTCAAAGGCTGACACCACTGTTTTACGTACCACCATGGCCTATGTAGTCCAGCTAGAAAAATGCCCTTGACTCAATCCTTTTATTCCCCCCTTTCCCTCCCATTGCCTCCATCTGACTGGTTACTGCCACCTCCTAACACCTCTCAAATTCAACTTCTCTGTCTTGCTGGTACCTTAAATTAGACCCTCTACTTACCTCATTTAGGAGTTCTGGTAGCGTAGTGCCTCAGGCATTTGACTACTAACCAGGCATTTGACTTCCTCAGAAGGAAGACTGGGCAATCTACTTCTGTAGTGATACCGCCTTGGAAACCTAAGGAGGGGTAGCTATGAGTTGGATCCAACATGACGGCAGTGCGTTTGTTTTTTTTTTGTTTTACTTACCTTAATTACTATAAAAGTCTCTTAACTGGCCTCCCTGCCTCCAGTTTCCCCTTCTCCTTAAATATAGTTCTCACCCTATCTACAATGGAAGGATTGTGGTAGCACAAATGGTTAAGGGCTAGCTGCTAACTAAAAGGTTGGTGGCTAGAACACAACCTGCTGCTCTGAGGGAGAAAGACCCGGCTAACTGCTTCCATAAAGAGTAGTTGTTGTTGTTATGTGCCGTCGAGTTGGACCCACTCAGCGACCCCTCCTTGGGTTTCTGAGGCAGTATCACTATGGAAGTAGATTGCCC
>NW_006921693.1:4915692-4916331 GCF_000298275.1 Orycteropus afer afer
GCGATGTCTGATACGTCTTGTTACTGGGAATCTAGTGAACTAGGGTATCCTTTGCAATGCAGACCTACATGATTCAAGTTAGTCTTTGAACGGTTTTGATTTAGTCAGATTCCATGGAAAGAAACAAGAACTCAAAGTGTAAAACAGGAGTTTTAATGATTTTATAGAAAGCTCTGATCACTGAATGTTCACACCTGTCAGAACGCTTGCTGTATACTTCTTTTCATCAAAGTTATGACAGGCACAGGGAATAAGTTACTCAAGCAACAAGTGGCATATAGCTGAGTCTTGTTTTAAAGGGGTTTGGTTTTGTTTGCTTTATGGAAATAAAGTAAAACAGCATTCTAGTTCCTTGTTTTGGAATGTTATTAGATACATGTCACTACCAGCCATGTATGGATCACCATTCTTTGACTCAAAGTAACAAAAGGACCAAATACATCTTAATCTATTTTGGGATAATGAGCAAAGATAAGCATACATTAGAAGCTCATAACTTGTGGGGAAAAAAATATTAAGTATGACCCTTGAAAAGTAATACATGAAAAATAAGACATGATCTCTCCCCTACAACCTGGCAGTTTGAAAGAAGTCTTTGAATTGATAAACCGAGAGAGAGAGAGAGAGAGAGAGAGAGAG
>NW_006921693.1:4916916-4920730 GCF_000298275.1 Orycteropus afer afer
GGGGTCCTTTTTTTCAAATCTCTCTCTACTTCTAACAACCAGTGTTAAGTCCCAGAAACTAATGCCAATCTCATCTGCAGTATATCTCAGCCATCTTTCCAGTTCCCTCCTAATTGTACCATCCAAATACTAGCTGCTCAGTACATATTCATTGTATGAACACACAAATCTATACTCTCTCTGGCTCCAGTTTCTTCTCTTTTCCTCTTAATGCCGCCAGATTAAACTTTTTGGAATTAGTATGATGAGTCCCCCTTCCACTCAAAGCCTTCTTTTCAGCTCAGTATGTTAGCACTCAGCTCCCTCAGCAGTTAGGTCCTGGCCTTCTAGTCTTACTGTCCACAATCTCCCATAAAAATACCCTACGAATGAAAGTCTTTCTACGTATTTACACTCACTGAACAATAAAGGCAGCATATGCTTAGGAGAGGAATTTTCCCCCTTCTGTGTTTGGTCCTTAACCCAAATGTTCACGCTTTTATTTTTGAGCCAGATTTTTTAACTCTATGAAATTCCCAGGGTTACAGTAACTCCTGACACATCTCTCCTCCCTCCTTGACACACACTGCTGTGTAATTCCAAGGTCTGGGGCTTCCTGTCCTCAACTTCTTTTACCTCTAGCAGCTGCGGTGACTCCATGCTCCACAGGGTTTTCAATGGCACATTTTTCACAGCACATCACCAGGCCTTTCTTCTGAGGCACCTTAAGGTGGACTTGAACCTACAAACCTTTGGTTAGCAGCCAAGTGTGCAAGCCATTTGCATCACACAAGGACTCCTCCTTTACCCATTAAGTCTTAGCTGTAAAGAAAAGCAAGTCTACTACTGGTCTGTCTTTGTATTTTACCTTTTTTCTAATCCCAAACTTCTATGACTTTCTCTTTATGTGAGAGCTGGACAATGAATAAGAAGACTGAAGAAGAATCGATGCTTTTGAGTTGTGGTGCTAGTGAAGAATGCTGAAAGTACCATGGTCTGCTGAAAGAACTAACAAATCTATCCTGGAAGAAGTGCAGCCAGACTGCTCCTTGGAAGCAAGAGTGGCCAGACTTTGTCTCACCCACTTTGGTCATGTTGTCAGAAGAGACCATTCCCTAGACAAGGATACCATGCTTGGTAAAGTGGAGGGACCCTCAACAAGATGGACTGACACAGTAGCTACAACGATGGGCTCAGGTGTAGTGGGGATCGTGGAGCTGGCACAGGACTGGGCATCATTTCGCTCTGCTGTACATGGGGTTGCATTGAGTCAGAGATGACTTGATGGCTAACAACAACAACAACAACAACAACAACATTTAGTCCCAATGGGTATATTGGAACTAAAATTCTCACAGATGACTAACACTTAGTCAGAAATAAAGGCAAGTGTAAGAGATCTTACTCTTAGAAAAAAAGGTGTTAACAGAACAAGGTTAAAAAAAAAACAAACAGATAAATTCTACCCTATGCAAACCCCCTACCTACACAGTGAAAACTCCACTTGTCCCTGTGACCATGAGTTATTTCTTATTCAGGATTATTCAGAACATGGTCTGTTGTAAGTCTGACTTTTAAGACATACTGAACTTCTAGTTGCTGTTCCAGCCACTATTTCATTCTCCAGTTTGATGGTGTTTAAAAAATAGGCCCCAACCCCAAACCCCTAGTGTTGTTGTGGTTGTTAGGTGCCACAGCTCCGACTCATAGCAACCCTGTGCACAACAGAATGAAATACTGCCCATTCCTGGGCCATCCTCACAATCCTTGCTATGCTTGAGCCCATCGTAGCAGCTACTGTGTCAACCTATCTCGTTGAGGGGCTTTCCCTTTTCTACTTTACCAAGAATGATATCCTTCTCCAGGAAATGGTCCCTTCTGACAACATGACCAAAGTAGGTGAGACAACGTCTAGCCATTCTTGCTTCCAAGGAGCATTCCAGCTACACTTCTTCAGGACAGATCTGTTAGTTCTTTCGGCAGTCCTGGTATTTCCAGCATTCTTTGCCAACACAATTCAAAGTCATCAACTCTTCTTCAGTCTTACTTATTCACTGTCCAGCTCTCACATGCATGTGAGGTGACTGAAAATTCCATGGCTTGGGTTAGGTGCACTTTGGTCTTCAAAGTGACATCTTTGCTCTTTAACACTTTAAAGAGGTCACTTGCAGCAGATGTGCCCAGTGCAATATGACATCGGATTCCTTGACTGCTGCTTCCATGGGTGCTGATTATGGATCCAAGTAAAAGGAAATCCCTGACAACTTCCATCTTTTCTCTATTAATTATGATGTTGCTTATTGGTCCAGTTGTGAAGATTTTCGTTTTCTTTATGTTGAGATGTAATTCATACTACACACTGTAGTCTTTAATCTTCATCAGTGAGTGCTTCAAGTCATCTTCACTTTCAGCAAGTGAGGCTGTGTCATCAGCATGTTGTTGTTATGTGCCGTCGAGTCAGACCTGACTCATAGCAACCCCTCCTTGGGTTTCTGAGGCAGTATCACTGCGGAAGTAGATTGCCCCATCTTCCTTCCGAGGAGTGGCTGGTGGGTTTGAACCACCAGCCTTCTGGTTAGCAGTCAAGTGCCTTAGCCACTATGCTACCAGAACTCCCACGTCATCTGCATATCACAGGTTACTAATGAGTCTTCCTCCAATCCTGATGCCACGTTCTTCTTCATATAGTACAGCTTCTCGATTGTTTGCTCAGCATACAGATTGAGTAAGTATGGTGAAAGGATACAACCTTGACACACACCCTTCCTGATTTTAAACCATGGAGTATCCCCTTGTTCTGTTCGAATGCCAGCCTCCTGGTCTATATTCAGGTTCCTCATGAGCACAATTAAGTTGTTCTGGAATTCCCATTCTTTGCAATGTTATCCATAATCAGTTATGGTCCATACAATTGAATGCTTTTGCCTAGTCAGTAAAACATAAGTAAACATCTTTCTGGTATTCTTTGCTTCCAGCCAAGATCCATCTAATGTCAGCAATAATATTCCTTATTCTTTGTCCTCTTCTGAATCCAGCTTGAACCCTCAGTAGCAAGAGCTACATTCACTGGCCTTTCATTTGGGTTACAGAACATGGCTCTAGGCCAGGCAACTATTCTGTAGTGTGTTCTTGAGATAAGATTCATCCAGAAATGCTTAGAAATCAAATAACTTAAAACCGAGGGTGCATGATATGCATTTAGAGGGGAAAAAAGGGGGGTGGGGTGGGGGGATGGATATCCAACAAGAAGTATAAAGCCATTCTCAAATACTAACATTTATAAGCCTAAAAAATTCAAAGAATAACAAATGACCAGTGGATGTTCAGAGACAAAGAAAATGAGGCATTTTGGTGACTATGTGGTATAATGGAGAGAGGATCTGATTTGGAGTCAGAACACCTTGGTTCAAATGGAGACAAATGATACTTTCATGTAACATTGCAAAAACCAAAATTAATTCAAAATATCCAGGATGAACAAACTGTCCAACTTCTAAATAAAGACAGGACCCGACCCTGTATCTGCATGACTCACTCCCCTGTCCTTAATCCCAGCCCTGTCAGATCCTGCAGGAATTTTGATTTTTTTAAAACTGCATAAAATACTACTTGTGTTGATCACTGAGTTTTTGGCACTCCTCTTAATTCTGCGCCGCAGGCGAGTGCCTTACTCTCTTTGCTTTTGTCTGGGCCCTGCTCCCAGCCTGAGACTTCTCATCTGTACAAACAGTACCAATGAAAACAAAGAGACACCCCTTCCACAGGGTGGAAGATCAAATGAGACATTTGCATGTGAAAAGGTACTGGAAAAGGTAGAGTGCCCGGACTTTTTTTT
>NW_006921693.1:4921380-4928907 GCF_000298275.1 Orycteropus afer afer
TGCCTTGCATGGCCACTTGCAAGTTTTTAAGATTCCAGGCAATGAACTAGGAAATGGACTAGAAGCACTAAAGATGTTAGTAGGCTAATTAACTGAGATGTCCCATGATACCATGGCCCTAAACCTCCAAATAAAGAAACCAAATCCTATGAGGTGTTTGGTTGTACATATGCAGCTTAAGCAGTTACTCTTTTATTTTTTTGTCATCATAAATGTATCTATCATACAACTTTGGTCAATTCAACTTTTTACAAGTGTACCACTTACAGATTCCAATTACAATACAGGTATGTGTCACTTAACGTCCACAGTATGTTCTGTGAAACAGGATGTTATGTGACTTGGGTGCTATGCAAACACCATGTTAAGATCTCATGGGAGCTTGCTCCTGGTCTTCCCCGTCACTGCTGCTGTCGCTGAGAGGGTGGCAGTGGGAGCAAGAGGAAGTGAGAGGGGAGGAAGTGACACATGCCCAGCCCTGCTTACTATTCTGTCCACCTGAGCAGCAGCCCAGGCACCACAGCCCCAACTGCTGCCATCTGCCTGCCTCCCATACAAACCCAAGAGCTGTGCCCAGAGCCATGTCCTTTGCGTCACCTGCCTGTATCCCACCTGGGGTCCAGTGCTGCAAGAGTCTGTGTGTGGGGTCTTTAAAACCATTAGGGGAAAATAATAAACAAAACAAGAGCTGCTTTCCCTTTAAACAAACAAACAAAACAACCTTATGGGACCATGGACGTATAAGCAGTCGGATGTTGCTCGAAGGGATGCTAAGCAACACCCACCTGAAATCAGCTGTGCACCTCCACCTTAAATCAGTGGACTTTTCCACACCCCTTCCCCGTCCTCCCAGTCCTCCATCCTCTGAGCATCACTAGTACATTTTGGTCTCTACCCATTTGCCTTTTCTTTCTTTCTGAATATATGTGAGGTCATATAATACTTGTCCTTTTGTGACTGGCTTATTTTGTTCAGCAGGTCTTCTAGCTCCATCCATACTATAGCATGTATCAGGCCTTCACTTCTCCTACTGGCTGAGTAGTATTCTACCATATGTATGGACCACATTTTGTTTATCCATTCATATGCTGACGGACACTTAGGCTGTTTCCACCTTTTGGCTATTATGATTAGTGCTGCAATGAACACTAGTGTGCAAGTCTCTGTTTGAGTCTCTACTTTTAAGTCTATTGGGTATATACCTAGGAGTGGAATTGCTGGGTCGTATGGCCGTTCTACTTTCAGTTTTTGAGGAACTGCCACACTGTTTTCCACAATGGCTCTACCATTCTGCAGTCCCACCACATTCTTGCCAACATTTGTTCTTTTCTTTTCCACAATGGCTCTACCATTCTGCAGTCCCACCACATTCTTGCCAACATTTGTTTTTAGCCATTCTTTTTTTTTTTTTTTTTAAGTCTTAGCCATCCTAAACCAAAAACCAAATCACACTCACTGCCGTCGAGTCAGACCTGACTCACAGCGACCCCTCCTTGGGTTTCTGAGGTGGTATCACTACAAAAGTAGATTGCCCAAACTTCCTTCCGAGGAGTGGCTGGTGGGTTTGAACCTCCAGCCTTCTGGTTAGCAGTCAAGTGCCTTAGGCACTACACTACCAGAGCTCCTTTAGCCCTCCTAGGGGAGTGAAACAGTTCCTCACTGTGTTCTGATCTGCATCTCTCTGAGGGCTAATGATGCTGAGCATCTTTTCATGTGTCTGGTGGCCATCTAAATGTCCTCCTTGGTGAAATGTCTACTCAAGTCCTTTAGTGCCATGGCTATTTTTGTTGTTGTTGTTGTTGTTACTTTATTTTATACGGGGTCTCTGGGTGCCACAGACAGTTAAGCCCTCCACTACCAGCCAAAAGGTTGGTAGTTCAAACCCACCCATGGTGGGTGGGGCTCAGAAGACAGGCCTGGAGATCTGCTTCTGAAAGGTGACAGCCTTGAAAACCCTATGGAGCAGATCTGCCTGCAACCCATGGGGTCACCGTGAGTTGGCACTGCCTTGAGGGTAACAACAATTATTTAATAAATAGCTGGAGGAAGTCATCTAAGGCTCAAAGATGGTATAATAAACTCCCAGAAACCAAGTCTGCAAATTATTCTTCTTTCCCTCCTACCTCAGCCCTTTTGGTCTCTTACATAGTTGTGGCGTGTCTTCAAGAATGGCCTTCTTGGTGGGGACCAGGTTTGCTGGTCCAATAGAGCCTGGTGGAACCACTGAGACTATGGCCCCTAGCTGCCCTTCAGGTCTGGAATTGAACCCACACCTGTGGTTTCCAGCCAAACAAAGTACAGGCATGTGAGTTAAACATTTACCTCAAGGAGACACATGCCCTGGAGAGAACAATCACGGGAGAAGGAAGGGCTCCTTATGCACAGGGAGACAGCTCAGGGGGCAGGAGAGTATGGAGGGATGGACACAGGGAAGAGGTAACTATGGGGAGGAAGTGGGAGGGGAGCTGTTGCATTGTGGTAAACTGTGGTCAATGACATGCGACAAAGTATATGTGAACTGCTGTATGGAAAGTGAATTCGCTCTGTAAATCTTCACCCAAATCAAAAAAAAAAAAAAAAAGAATGGCCTTCTCTGTCCTGGGCTGTGCTGCGTGGGTGGGTAAGCAGTGCCGCTGGAGTGCAACAGACATGGCAGGACTCAGCAGAGGCTACACACAGGTATCTTCAACTTTACCTTTTGACAATTGTCTTTTGAAAGGAACATGAACAGACTAGGAAATGTAAAATAAACAGAAATGCTACAATTAAACCTGAAACTTCAAAGAAATTCCCTATTTGTAGCAGATCACTTCGGGTTTGCATGGCTTACTCTGAGGAGAGCTTGGGAAGTCCTGACTTGGGGGCATCCATTAAGGTCTTGGGTTTCGCCTGTACATGTGCGATGTGTTCCTTCGGCAAGCATCCTGAGTGCCAGTGATGTGTCAGGCACTGGAAACTCAGAGAGGAATAAAGAAGAGCCCCTTCTCTCCCTAATTAGCTGTCTATCTGAGGACATCAGAAGAACTCTGCATGGTAAACTGTGGCTTTCATTAATTCAAAATCGATTTTTTTTTTTTTTTTTAAAGTGAGCCCCAGGCAGTGGGCACCATTTTGGGCACTGAGGAGTCAGCAGTGAATAAAACACAGAAATCTCTCTACTCTAAAGCTGGTATTTGAGAAAGGTTCTTGAGTCAGCCTGGTACTGAGTTTGCCCTAGGGCAGGTAGGACCTTTTACCTTATTCCAGAACTTCAGCACAGTCAGCCTTGAACCTAGCAGTAAATTAAACATAAGGCTAGAAGTAATTTTTTAGTTTCGTCATATGAAGCATGATCCAATAGGTATAACAGGGCATGTCAATGTCTAAGAGAGAGCGTCCAGAAATGTCATATGGTTATCTTCATCTAAGTCCTTGAGGAACTGCAATGAAGGTAATGATTCTTATTTGGCTACACTGAGTTTTCAAATTCCGGCCCAGGCAGGCTTCTGGAAGACAGATGCCATCTCACACTTTATCGCTCTCTCTACCCACTTAGTCTGGGTACTTATTCAATACTTGTTGATTACATAATGAGTTGAATAGTATTTTCTTAATGAGTTTGAATAGCTGTATTTATTCCCCCAGCCAGCTCAAGTCCTACCTCCTATGAAGGAAATAGTAAGACCGACTATTATAAACATACAGAATGGAACAATTAAAAAACTCTTCTCCAACCCTTGCAGAGAAGCAGTGAAATGGTCAAAACTACCACAATAAAACAATTACTCCTTGTCTTGATATAATGCCTGATACTTTTCCAAGCTCTTTTAAGACTACTATTTCATCTGATTCTTACATCACAACTATGAAGCAAACAGGGTAATCACATTTCAGAAGTGAAGCAACAGAGAGGGTCTCACCAAAAGCCACACACCCTCTTAGCAACTGCTTAGAAAACCACCCAATTCACTCATGACCACCAGGCTGTGGAGCTAGAAGCTCTGAGCTCCACGTTTCAAAGTGCTGGGCACAGACCTGGTGCTGGGTGAGCACGGACCATCTGAGTCGTCCCTGCTACTCAGTATCCAGAGCAGCAGTGGGTGAATGAATGAATGAACAACGA
This sequence comes from Orycteropus afer afer, assembly GCF_000298275.1. Lineage (NCBI taxonomy): Eukaryota > Metazoa > Chordata > Mammalia > Tubulidentata > Orycteropodidae > Orycteropus > Orycteropus afer. The sequence goes on from NW_006921693.1 coordinate 4,925,483, forward strand.
ATGGATGAATAATAATGACTAGATGAATGAATGAGTGTCAAAGCTCAAGGAAGGTGTGACTCATATACTTTTGCTCCACGGACAGCAGCTTTCAAACCATTACATAAAACTGACTTCACAAAAGCTTTTCAAAAGCTTCTAAATTGCTCTTCTTATTTCCTTACCTGATTAGCTTTTAACCAAAGTAGATGTTTTCTCCTGAGCTATTTTCAAAGCTAATCTTTAAATCCCTTGGTTATGAAATCTTAAGGATTAAATATTTGCTCTGTGAAAATGCATAATGGTTCAGGCAAGAAAAAATTTAAAAGTGGCAGTATACTGACTAAATTAAATTTCCAGAAGTCAAAGGAAAATTCCAGAGTCCAAAATCTAGCAAAAGAGTTATATTAAAATGCCTTAAGTGTGATGGATTTCCAATGAGAGTGCGTTTACCAGTATTTCAAATGTTACTCAAATTATAAACCCAACAACATGAGATAGTAACATCAGAGCACAGCAGGCAAATGGGGAAAAAAAAAAAACTAGACGCTTACATACACAATAAAGGCTTTATGAAACTGGACCTACGCAACATTTGACCACCTAAGGGTAGTTTTCTGATAGAAAACAAGGTTAGCACTTCCAGCCGCCTGAATCTGATCATCTTCCACTCTCCCCCTAGATTAACGATGCTGGGGCTCAGCTGGCATAAACCTGCTTGCTCTGCAGTGTCCTGCACAAGAGTGATTGTCAATACACATCAAACAATGCACTTTGCATAACTCCACACACAAGACAGTGCAGGTGAGTACATGATTGTGATGACCGTGCAGTATTCTGGTTGACTCACAAAACAGAGCTTTTCTCCTCTTCTTTGCAGAAATAACACTGGGGTCTCTCTGTCACAGCCATTGAGCACTTTTATCCATGGAGGCTTTGTTCCCCACACTGGGCTCCCTTGCACATATGGAGTGCATAAGAACATATGGTAAACTATAGTCATCTCTTGCCTGAAACCTCTGTGGGTTATGTTTGGAATGAAAGAAATCAAACCACAACAGACAGGAAGGGATCTTAGAGCCCACCTAGAGCCAAACCCTCTTTTTATAGAAAAGAAATCTCAAGCCCGGAAAGGGAGAGTGAATGATCCCTGGTTCCACGTCCACTAAGGGAGGATCCAGCAGGTCCAGTATTCAGTTCTAGAGGCAAACCCACCACCATACACATGCATAGTTAGCCCCAGTAAGTCGAAGGGACCTGGCCTAGTCTGCAGTGGCCCTGCTGCTACCGTGCCATGTTGGCAGAGTACAGCTCCTCCTGAAGACACCATCTTTTATTTTATTCTCTTGGCTCCATTCTGAAAAACACGCTTTTCTACTTGGCTGGTATCAGCAACCGAGCCTGAGGAGCCAGACTCCTCTAGGCAAAGTCTAGTGGGCCCATGTTCAGGGGCCCACTCCTTTCACCTTCTGACTCAGCAGAGCATCTCCTCCCAGTCCTGGATTTGAAACCTGACTCAAGAGTAGCGTGGTAGGATACACCCCAGCTCTGGCTCTCACACCATCTTTGGCTTCTAGAAAGCCACGGAACCTTTCTGGAACATTTTTAATTTTTTAAATGACACATTCACTGAGCAATTTTAATGGCAAATGTTATGTGTCTGGAAATGAACTAGACACTTCGACTATGGGATAATAATAACTCATTTTAAAAGTGACAGGCACTATGTTAAGTTTATTATCTCATCAAATTGTCTTAACCACCTTCCCAAAAGACGTTATGATTTTTCTTCCTCTTTCACAAATAAGGAAACCGAGGCGTAGTTAGTCCTCACATGGCTTTCCTATTTTAGAGGAGAGGAGGCCTGCCGAGCAGCTAGGAGGCAGGACAGCCAGGACTGACGCCCATGTCTGGGTAGCCCACTGTGCTGAGCACTGGAAGGAGCCCCCCATGTGCTCCTCAGGAATGAACCTGCTGGGAGGGCCACTGGCAGCAAGCCCTCTGTGGTCGCCAGAGAGGTGCTGGGCTCAAGGTCATGCCCTCATTTCCCAGCTCAGGGCCGCTCTCGAGGACTCCGAAGGTCAGCTGAGCTTCCGTTAAGATTGCATCATCGCAGCTTGACCTCTCCCTCTTCCCAGTCCTGCTTCCTACTCCTCCGTTCCACAGACGTTGGTCCCAAGAGCACGTGTAACAAACATTCTGCATACTAGTCACCATCTCAGAGTCTGCTTCCCCGAAAACCTAGCTGGTGTCTGGATTCTTTTCACCTTATCTCAACTGCTTCATCTGTAAGAGAACGTTCGACTTGATGAGCCCAATCTAGTTTCAGCTCTGAAACTGCAGTGTGGCACAGCTGATGGAAATTAGGAGTCCCAAGACATTATTTTCATCTGGTCCATTTACACTTGTAAAATGGGGAATTATTACGTGTCATCTCAGAGCTGTTGAGACCATCAATTTATAAATGACAAAGCCCATATAAATATGAGCTATTATTATTAGGATAATTATGACTGTTAAATTCATAGGAGCTGCAATAAGGGTGGATCGGCAAAGACAAAAACATGATACTTTTCCACAATTCTCTGGGGGTACCCCACTGCAGACCCTGTGCCCGGGCACCCTACTGCAGACCCTCTGACCAGGCACCCTTCTCTCAGTGGACAAGCATGTCTCCTATTTCACAGGAAGAAAATTAGGCCTATTAGGTGTGAGTTTCAATTTTCTGCCCTACTCCTATAAATTGTGTACATCTATACCCACTCTCCACCCACATTTTACTTGGATTGACAATCAGCATCCACTGTATTTTACTGGGAAAATCTGCTACAACAGACTTCTTCACAGTGTTAAAGGGCGAAGCCACTTTGAAGACTAAGGTGCACCTAACCCAAGCCACGGTATTTTCAATCACCTCATATTCATGTGAAAGCTGGATAAGGAAGACTGACAAAGAATTGATGCATTGAATTGTGGTGCTGGTGAAGAATACTGAAGATACAATGGACTGCCATAAGAATGAACAAATCTGTCTTGGAAGAAGTACAGCTGGAATGCTTCTTAGAAATGAGAATGGCCAGACTTCACCTCACGTATTTTGATCCTGTTGTCAGAAGGGACCAGTCCCTGAAGGAGGATATCATGCTTGGTCAGCAAAAAAGGGGAAGACCCTCCATGAGATGGATTGACACAGTGGCTGCAACAATGGGCTCAAGTATAGCAAGGACTGTAAGGATGGCGCAGGACTGGGCAGTATTTCATTTTGTTGTACACAGGGTAGCTACGAATTGGAGCCAACTTGACAGCACCTAACAACAACAATATACCCACTCTTACTGTATCCCTTCAATCACAAAGGACTATCCTTGACCCTAGTCCTTTCCATTTCCAGTAAGACCTTATTATTCTGTTCAACCTCTTCCACTTTGCTGCTATGAGGTCATAAA
>NW_006921693.1:4930137-4931367 GCF_000298275.1 Orycteropus afer afer
CTTCTGCAGTGGCCACCTGGCTGGTCTTCCTGCTTCCAGTCTTAACTCTCAAATCTACATTCTTCACAGTCAACAGAAGGATCTAAAATACAAAGCAGATCAGATTGCTCTGGTGTTTCATACAATAAGTATAATAAAAACACCAAACTGTATACAATTTGCCCTCACCTAGCATCAAGACCCCCCACGATTCAACCTTTGCCAACCGCTCTGGCTACACCAACCGGTAATTCCTGTCTCCAGCTTTCTGCTCATCAATGCCTAACTGCTCCTAAGTCCTCACACAGAACACGTTACTTGCTGCCTCTCTGCTTCAGATCATACCTCCTCCATGTGACTAACCTTTTCTCATTCAAGACTCAGTTCAGTGCTCACCTCACTGAGGAAGTCTTTCTGGATGATGAAGGAAGAATTAGGCAGCTTTCCTCAGCGATCCTGGGATACCCAGCACACATTTCTGCTGCTGTAATTCCACATGGCTTCAAAGTTACTCACAAAATTATGCGCCTACCTCCTTGTTTCAATTAAAAAAAAAAATCACCCCAAAACTTAGTGGCTTAACATTATAATAAAATTTTGCTGATGAATATGCAGTTGGGACAGCTCTCCTCTGCCCCGCGCAGTGTCTGCTACGGCAGCTCTCCGGGACCTGGACAACTCACTCCTAAGATTCAAAAAGCTCACAGCCTATTGCTTCCTCTCTGTCTGGGTCTTTCCACAGAGCAGCTTAGGCTCAATCCTAGTATGACAGCTGGGTTTAAGAGTGAAGGTCCCAAGAGGCAGAAGTGGAAGCTGCCAGTTTCTTAAGGCTTGAGCCCACAAACGGACCAAGTGTGTCCCTTTTGCACTTTCTATAGTCAGGCATCACAGAGCTGAGATTGACTGGGAAGGAGCACATCCCCACATTTGGTGGAAGGAGGGTCAAAGAATTGTGGGGCTCATGTTTTGAAACCACCACATTCCTCTACTAGGCTGTGAGCATGCGTAGGACAAACCCAGCATGGCATGAGTCCGCTCAATGAATGGACTTACTCGGAGTGCCTGAGGCCCTTGACTGCTAACCAGAAGGCTGGTGGTTCAAACCTACCAGGCACTCCTCGGAAGGAAGATGGGGCAATCTACTTCCATAGTGATTGTTGTTGTTGTTGTTGTTGTTGTGTGCCATCGAGTCGGACCCGACTCATAGCGACCCCTCCTTGGGTTTCCGAGGCAGTATCACTACAGAAGTAG
>NW_006921693.1:4931482-4932397 GCF_000298275.1 Orycteropus afer afer
TGACTCAATGGCACATAACAACAACAACACAACAACAATTCCTGAAACAAACTTTTCATGGACTTGCACAGTCTCCGTCAGTCGCTTGCAACAAGGAGACTGATTCCAGACAACTCAGCCACATTTATTAGCAAGAGGATTAAGGACCAAAGGAAATTAGGCTTAAAGACTTACAGAATTTTAGAAGGGGGAGGATTTATGAACTAATCAAATTGTAGCCCATCATTTTACAAAAAAACAAAACAAAAAGCTGAGGTGTACAGATAAAAGAATACAGGAAAGAGCCCATGTGGCTCTGTTCCATAAAACCATGGCAACAATTCAGGATTTGTTATATACGGGGAAGTTCATGCTACCTGCTTGCTCAGTTTTTTTTTTTTCTTTCAGCAAGTCAGAGCTAATAATCCCTCAGAATCTGAATGAGCACTGTTAATTTTCTTTCTTTTAAAAGGAGACATGATTTACTTTTGTACACTGGCCCTGTTTCCGTCTGTTGCAGTAATTCCATTAACGGATGGTGCATGGCATGTCCTGGTCAAACATTCCATGGTGCGGTGATGGTGCCAGTGCTCTGCTCCGACATGCATCTGGCCACTCACTAGAGTGCTCAAGCATGCAGAAGACCCTGGTTGTGAGACAACTTGAGAGACTGAATGAAGCAGATGGAAGCAGAGGTACTAGAGTATGAATGATTAAATAGGATTATTAAAGTCAAAGGAAATAAAATAATTTGACATCAGTAAGGATGGCAAACCCAAAAACCAAACACACTGCCACTGAGTTGATTCTGACTCATACTGACCGTCATGGGGTTCCAAGGCTGAAAATCTTTACAGAAGCAGACTGCCTCATCTTTCTTCCCTAGAGTGGCTGGTGGGTTCAAACCCCCAACTTTTTGGTTAGCAGCCAAAGCCA
>NW_006921693.1:4933597-4936040 GCF_000298275.1 Orycteropus afer afer
GGGGACAAGCAAAGCTTGGGGCTGGGCACAAAGATTCAGAATCTGTGTACAACTGCTCATTCCAATTCTCCAACAGATAAAGCAGTTCAACTCCCCTTCAGACATGGTGACATGCAGCTCACACAAGTACACGTAAGCTCCCATTACATTAGTCTATTTCAAATGGATTCTAATTTTACTTAGAGACACGGCAGACGCCAGGGTGGGCAACGAAGGGCAGTTCTTTCTTTCTAGGGTGAGACAGTAACGAAGGAAACAAAAATAATGGCTGTGGTTGATTGAGAGTTTGCCGCTTGCCAGGCCCAGTGCTGAGTACTTTGTACATACTATCCCATTATAGCCTCACACCAGTCTTACCAAATAGGGACTCTTCATTCCTATTTTACAGGTAAAGAAATCCAGCGTAATTCTTACGTCTACATAAGGGATTTGGTCAAAATGCAGATTCTGATTGTCTATCTGGGGTGGAAATGCATTCTCAGCATGGGGTGGAACCAGAATGAACCGGTTCAAAGCCCTGCCAAGAAGTGAGGTTAAGAAAGGTAAGTTTCAGATAGCAGTAAACAGTAAATCAACTATTTTACAAAAATTACCATTAAGTTATTTTTAATACCCTGTGAATACACAGTTGCTATAATTTCTACCATTTGCTCACTGGATTCTCTTCTGCCCAGTCACTAAGTTGGGAATTTGGAAATGGCACTCTCTGCTAGCTCCCTCTCAAGCTCCATATGAGCTCACACACCAAATTCTACTTGAAGAAGTATCATTCCTTCCTTTGTTGTCATTTTAACTTTCCTCTCCTTTGCCTTAGTTTTCAAACATACCGAAGTCTCTCTCACCATTAAAATAATACGCTGTCTTCCCATTGAGCCCATGACACCATTTTCTACTGCTTTTAAGTTTCGCTTTTGAAAAGACCTACAGACTTCTTAAGTTCATTTCTGGCTATTTTATGCATTTTGCTATTATTGAGAGTAAAATTTCTGTTTGCTTTTTTAAGCTCCTCTCCAATACACTTTCTAATGGGTATTGTTGGTGTATACAGACACTGGTCTAGTTTGTCCCATAGCTGACTATTATGCTACTTATTTGTTTTAATTACAGAATCAATACGTTTTTACTATAGAAACTTGGAGCATACAGATATAAACAAAAACTAAAATCACTTGCAGTCCCACCATCAGAGAACCACTTCTAATAGCTGATCCATCTTTCTAGATCCTTTTACATATTCATGTCATATATTAAAATATATTTTATAAAAATGGAATACTATTGTGCATGTAGCTTTTATGCCACCTAGTAAACATTAGTGTATATACGTTAACATTAATGTGGCAAGCAACATTGCTATCAACCTGCTAATATAAACCTAACTGTGTAAAGATCAGGATGAATGCTGATTTAAATTATAAAACCTTCATAAGAAATGGTTGGAAGATGCATATGCAAAACAAATGAGAAAGAAAAGAAATTATAGCTATACCAAATTCAGACAAATGTGAGTTCATGAGCCTACACCTGGCTCATGACAGGGGAGCTCTGGTAGCATAGTGCCTAAGGTACTTGAATGCTAATCAGAAGGCTGGCGGTTCAAACCCACCAGCCATTCCTCAGAAGGAAGGTTGGGCAATCTACTTCTGTAGTGACACTGCCTCAGAAACCCAAGGAGGGGTCTCTGTGAGTCAGGTCTGACTCGACGGCACATAACAACAACAACAAATGTGAAACAAGTACGAAAGGGCTATTTTAAGTAAAAAAAAAGAGTTCACTTTACAATACAAAAACATTAGGTGTGATATGCTGTAAACACTTCCACAGCTGTGTATCAGTTGAGAGACTAAACTTATGTTTTTAAATACAAGGATAAACACAAATGCAATAGCATCACGAGACTGTAACCATTCCCCAGAGCTCCGCAGCTTAATTAAAAATCAGCGCTAGAAAAATCTGAGCACTGGGTGGATTTTCAAAGTACGCTGCGAGCAGTTGCGTCTCTTCACTCCAACAAGCATGGATGCATAATAGTTTCTCTGTTTCTTTACAAGTCTGTGCTACCTTTAAACAAACTTAAAAAGCTCAGGCTTGACTTTAATGTTTGAAATTAAAAAAATACGTACCTCGAACCTAAAAAGACGAAAACAAAGGCACATTTACGGGGCATATTTTTTTGGGGGGCTTCAAAGCCTCGATCGCATATCAACAGAAGCACTGAGTATTTCTGTGGGACAGTATCAGTGTGGGATGGGGACTTGATGTGGTCCCACTGTGCACACCACTCTGCTTTCAGTTACAGGTGGAGAAAAGCCAGCCTCACAAACGTGTGTGGATGAAATGAGTCAATCACCTCCAAGGTCCACTTGTGTGTTTTGGAGCAAATGGGGAAATATTTTACTCAAACCTCTTCAGAGTGATTTTCTGGAAGCTATTTTGGCAAGTG
>NW_006921693.1:4936570-4939033 GCF_000298275.1 Orycteropus afer afer
GGGGGTTGCTGTGAGTTGGAATCAATACAGTGGCAATGGCTTTGGTTTTCTGGTTTGGTGCCTCATCCATGGAAAGCACTAGACCAGCATCCACACACGGTAAGCACCTGAGCAATGACAATGAGTCTTGTTACTGCAGCTGGACAGCACTTATATGCTTCTTCTTATCCTTAATCTTGTACTTTCTTTTATCTTGGCTTTCCTTCATCTGTTTAGTGATCTGCCTTTTAGATTGATTGATTCTAATATTTTTCTGGTTTCCTAATTCATTACTTCTGCTACTGCCATTATTCCCATGCTTCATTTCCCTATCCTTATACTTTTTATTTCTTAATGTTAGTATTTTTCTTATTCTGATATTGTTTTTCTTGCATTGCTGCTTAATTCAGTTATATTTGTGCTTTAATACTTAATAAAGCAACAATTTTCTTCTAAATTAATTTTTTGGGAAAAAATAATTTTGGTGAAACTTCTTCCCACCTACACATTTGGATATGCCAGGTATGATGGATAAGGTTGTGCATCAACTTGATTGGGCCATGATTCTCAGTGGTTTGACAGTTAGAGTCACCCTACATAATAAGATCTAATATAATGTAATCACCTCCATGATAATATCTGCTATGAGCAGCCAATCAGTTGAAAGGGAGTTTTCCTGGGAGTGTGGCTGCTTCCTATATACACAGACATTCTGGCTCTTTGCTCCACCTGGCTCATCATCATCTGACCTCTGGTTCTTTGGACGTGAGCCAGTGGCCTGCCATATTGCCTGCTGATCTTGGGTTCACCAGCCCCTGCAGCTACGTGAGTCAGGAGAGGCCTCCAGCCTGACATCTGACCCACGGACTTGAGACTTGCCAGCCTCTACAACCGCATAAGCCATTTCCTGAAGATAAATCTGTGTGTGTGTGTGTGTGTGTGTGTATGTACATATGTAAGTGTCACTCATTTTGCTTCTCTAGAGAACCAAGCCTACGACTCTAGGTATGTCACTGCCACTAATTTCTGAATAGTTTTTAGATATAGTTTAAATAATATTTCCTTTGACTCAAGTTCTAATTAAGTTTTTTTTTTTTTTTTTAATTTCAAGTGATTATTATTTTGGTTAATATTTTGACATAAATGTGGATTTGTCTGCATTATGACCAGAGAATTCAGCAAGTGTAATTTCAATGTTGAAAAGGTTCTTACAAGTCTCTTTGTGCCCTGGAATATGACCAAACCTTACAGACATTTCATTGACTTTTAAGTTACACACTTTCTGTAGTATACCAACTACAATGTATAGTTATTAAATTAAGCTGATTTTCAATCCTCTATGTCCTTTTATCATGTGAATGTTCACTTGCTCCGAAAGACATGAGTTCACAATTCCAACATTAGTCATGACATTTCTAATCCTTTTATTTCTAAAACTTGTTTTAATAAAGAGAAAGCTTTTACTTGTTTGTCTCCTCAATTACACAGTGAATTTTGATGGGTGGCCCATGTATTTTCACGGTGTCTCAGTGCCCTGCTCTTCTGACATAGAGCTGGCATTCAGTGAGGATCTGGGAATGACCAGACGTCCAAGTATCACCAGTGATCACGGAAGCAAGAATAAGATCACATTGCATCATTGAGACAGTGACTCTGGAGCCAATTGGGGGCCCAGCCTGACACCATGAAATTGTACTCAAAATTTTATTTGTATATACATTTTTTGGAGGATAATTTTCAGACTATCAAAAGAAGTCCTAAAAACATAAGAAACATTACTGTTGGAGTTTATTTGCTTAGAAAGGAATATTTCGAAGTGTAGCACAAACTAACAAAACCAAAATGTCTATATGTAGATACACGCACAGACACACACACACACACACACACACACACACAAATTTACTTAATGGTATCGAGTTTTACTGGTAAACCTTTTACGGAGAAGGATAATAATAACCACAGGAATTAGAGGCTGTAGAAAGGAGCCCTGGTAGTGCTAGTTAAATCTCTGCTGCTAACTGAAAGGTTGGTAGTTCAAACCTACTCAGTGGCTTCACGGGACAAAGACCTGGCCATTTGCCTTCATAAAGATTACAGCCTAGAATACCCTAGGGGCAGTTCTACATTGTCACATGGGATTGCTATGAATCGGAATTGACTTGACAGCACGTGACAGGAAGGCTGAAGAAAAAGATGATGCTAGAAAGATCATTTTAAAAGGCTGAACCAAGAGAGAAAAGCAACTCTGTCTATTGTGCACTTTGATATAGGGTCCTTGTGCAGCCACTGTGCAAGAGGCTGGTTTCATTACAAAGGCCAATGATGGACGAAGTAAGGTATTAGGATCATTTTGAAAACTGCAAACTTCAGCTTCCCATAGTGCTGTCCAACTTCTGGAGGGTACTGTCCACCAGTCCAGGTGTCATGTAGTTCAGTCTACTGAACCCTCTTCTCGACCCTGACCTTCCACAGAAGGAAGGA
>NW_006921693.1:4943448-4945195 GCF_000298275.1 Orycteropus afer afer
GGCTGCGATGATGGGCTCAAGTATAGCAGGGATTGTGGGGCTGGCGAGGGATTGGGCAGTGTTTTGTTCTGCTGTGCATGGGGTCGCTATGAGTCGGAAATGACTCGACGGCACTTAACAATAACAATCTGAAATTTCTGTGAGGTCTTAATCTACCATTAAAAATATGAGCATCTTAAATCATGGTAACAATTGAGACTCGCTCTGAGCAAGTTCCTGATAAATTTATGGTGAGATTTAGTGATCAGTTTTTCTATTGGGGGAGAAGGGTAAAGGTGGGGGAAAGGAAGAACAGATGAGAGGAGGAAAAATGCTATTTAACAAAGTCCAAGCTACGAGGCACTTATTTGATGCAATATTTAATTTTTTAAAATTCTAGGATTCATTTAAGAGTTTTAATGGGTTTTGTCCTGTTACCTACACTGATAGCTTGTTTGGCAAGATATTGCTGTTAATGATTTATTGCAACTCGGTTCAAGTTCCATAGTATTCACAGCTAAGCTAAACATGTCACGCGAGAATGTGTCCTCTCTTTTTTCCATAACGGTACGTGTGGACTGGAAATCCTTTCAAATGCTACTGGGCCTGTTTTGAGAAAAGGCAGATGAGAACGGCAGGAAAAAATGCTATAACCTCGTTCACTGCCTGCTCTCTGTGCATCCTGATTCTTTATCTTGCCGAGTGTATTGTGGTCTCCTCTTTAGGCTTCTCTGCTGCAAGAGAGACCCCAGGTTAGGCAGCAACTTGAGCATGAGGCCACAGTCAATGTTCACAGTGAGAGCTGAGAGGTAGAAGGGCAGCCAGAAGCGACTGGAAGGCCAGAGCTGGAAATGAGTGTTGGTAGCATCTACACTATGCAGTCCATTTATCCATACAGGTGTGAACTCTGCAAAGTCAAACAGGTAATACTCACCCAGAAGAGTCTTTACTATCACTGAGGAAACCTCGGCTAGTCCACTCTGAACGGAATGTGCACACTGTAAGATGCTCAGAAAGCACAGCTCTGCAACAATGATTCCAGTCACGTGTGTAATGAATGGGACGGAAACACGGTTCAGGACGATGTGGACGGGCATCACCTGGGAAGTCCAGTGCACATCAGCAGATGCCCAGGAGGCGGCATTTACCTTCATGAGCCTTGCAGACTCAGATACCGATCTCACTGACTGTACCCAGGAATGAAGACTCCCACTAACAAAACTTCAAACAAACAAAAGCAGGCAGTTCTATTAATATATAGTGAAAAAGAGGAAAATCAGGCTGACAGTCAATTACCTCCTTGGGCAGCAGGCAAATCCCCGGGGGGAAGCTGGGTGTGCAGAGATCAGGTGGAGACCATTCTGCAGGATTCAGTACCAAGTGGCAGCAGCTCTGCCGCTCTCTGCCAAAGGGTCACATGCGTGCCAGGCAGGACGGATGCCTGCCTCCACCTGGCAGGCACTGTCGGTGGGACAGTGCTTTGTTAGGCACCACAAAAATAATATCAGGAACTTTTCTTTTCCTCTTGTTTCAGAGACAGAGAAGATGCTCTTCTGATTTTTTTTTTTTTGGTAGGATGATACCTTCACTTAGGTCATTGTTGCAGAGCATCTTCACGTCTCTTAAGATCATGTTGCCTCTCTCAGCTCTACTTTTATTAGGCCTTCATTTCTCAGTTTACTTCCCAGAGGGTATTCTCATTTCCTGCTTCCTGGCATCAAGAGGGGCACCACCTGGTGGACTCCACATTTGCCTACAGGTTCCACAA